>NC_047510.2:5187854-5290963 GCF_902827115.2 Pseudochaenichthys georgianus
AAAATAGGCATTTTACACCCAGAATAAAACGAAGTTCGGCCATGTTTTCTTTTTCTGCAGGGAGAAATGATAGCTGGGGATTCTGGGTAGTGTAGTGTCTTCTGCCATCCTTTACTCCGAAAAAAGATTTGTTTCTCCGAATCGAAGGGGAAAAATACAAAAGCATTGCACACAATTTAAACCAATCAATGTTGTGTAATTAACAAGGATAATCTGGTGTATTTTAGTCGATGAGTAGTGCAGATATCACTGTAAAATCAATCGTCAGTAAGGGGAATATTTACTTCCGGGTGTACAATTCTCCGCTATCCAATGAGAATGGACGCTCACATTACCTTTAAGGGCAGTCGACACAAACAAATGCCGTGCTTCCATGAGCGTCCATAGAAGCACATGGACATCCCGGAAAGCTGAAAATGGACGCTAAGGCCCCCCCCCTTGCGTTGAAAATGGACGCTAAGGCCCCCCCCTTGCGTTGAAAATGGACGCTAAGGCCCCCCCCCCTTGCGTTGGAAAAAGCCGGCAGGGGACTTGACATAACGTCAACATAGGCCGACCTGGGAGTGAGGATGTGTTGCTTAAACATGCAGACGTAGACGACAACTTCAAGCATTTCCAAAAACCTTTACGGCCCCTACACACGGCGGTGTGCGTTGACGCTTGGCAGTGGGCGTGTCTTGAGCTTGGGGACTTTACGCGACCAACAACCAATCACATGAATCTCTGATCATTAATAGTAACAATCAACTGATTCTTATGTATTACACTTTCAAAAATAATTGATGCTGCAGCCCACTGACATGGTTTGAAACCAATATATTATCCAATGTGTGACCCCCCACAGCACTTAATTGTCTGGAATTGCTGCATTTTTTTCTTCTCCCACATTGAAGTGTCTTGCTCCCTCTGCATCTCACTTGCAGCCTACACACACACACACACACACACACACACACACACACACCACACACACACACACACACACACACACACACACACACACACACACACACACACACACACACACACAAGTTGATTGTTTACCTTAAACAGTTACTGTTATGCAGCTAAATCTAAACTTACCTTTACAACACGCAATGGATGCAGTCAGTTACCTTTTTCTTGGAAATAGGTCTCTCCTCTTCGTCCAGATGAGCCCTCTTCTTAGCAGGACCCTTCTCCTTCTCCTTCTCCTCCTCCTCTTCATCACTGTCGACGTATCGCCAATTGGGCTTGGTAACCCGTTTAGTAGTGTCAGCCTCGTCATTGGTCTCCATCTCACAGAGTATTCTTTTCGGACTCTTCTCCCATTCTGGTGCAGATACATCAACATTAACGTGACACAGTAGCAAACACTGTACTGTTATTTTCTGTTATGGTTGCTCGCGCCTAAAAGCGTAGCTGGCTCAACATACAGTCTACAGCAGGGGTCTTGAACAGGGGGTCCGGGACCTCTAGGGGGTCCCCAGAGTTACTACAGATCTGCTATTTTTGGCAGAGGTTTGGTGTAGAGGGGGGGAAAAAGACTAAATATTGATGGCTCAAGTGGTTAAATATCTGAAAATACACATTAATGGAACATACACTGATGATAGTGCTGTCAAAGTCTATGAAGCTGTCTAAGAAATCTATGAAAATGTTTAATTTACAACACAATTTTATACAATATGTAGTGGGTGTCCCTGCTTCTTCTCTCTCTCAGCCAAGGGGTCCTCCTTGGTCTGAAAACATTGCCTGGTTTACAGGCTTTTGTATGGAGCTATTTCAGGGTCATAAGTTTTGATCATTCAAAAAAATAAAATGTATTTGAAAGTTTATTCTGAACTTTGAAAAATACAATGATGTATTCAAAATAAAAATAAGTATTTGAAATAATTTTCAGGTTGAATATTATTTTTGATTCAGTTCAGCAATTCTTTTGAATAAAATATTTATTTTCAGATTTCACTTTTATACATATTTTGATATTTGAATCCTTATTTTTTTCCGTTGCAGATTTTTCGTTTTCAGATTCAAAACAATTATTTTATAGAGTATAATACATTATGTATAATATCAATTAAAATAAGTGCTTTAACATAGTTAAAGGAATGGTCCACTCATTAGATAATTATTCCAAACTTCAGTATTTAGTGAAACATTATGTTTAAATCATACCCTGAAGAAATCTGCGATATTCCCCGGTAAATAATGATTGTATAGCTCTTTTTTATCAAAACCTGTATATTCCGCCTGGCCGCCGCCATTTTTGCCATTTTCAGTAGTCACGTGATGGTCGTGACGTCATCCATGCGTTCACTTTGTCAACACACGGAAACATGGCGGAGTATTTGAGTTCGGACTCGTCAGCAGAGGAAGAAGTTTTGACCAATGTGAAGAGATTGGATGGGGGAATTCAGCCATACATATCAGTATGACAATACGACACCCTCTGTCCGTAGACCCTCACATCGTACAAGGAAAAACTTCCGGAGAAAACCCACAGTTTAAAGGGAACATGGGAGAAACCTCAGGGAGAGCAACAGAGGAGGGATCCCTCTCCCAGGACGGACAGACGTGCAATAGATGCCGTGTGTAAATTGAAAAGATAATACATTTGCAACATAGGTAGTCCAGATGTTTGGAAATGCATGTGTGTATAATAGGAAGATGATATAAGATACTATATGTATGCATGTAGTACCACCCTTGCTAGCGATTCCCTCTCTAGTTTAGCATACTCAGCTTCGTTGTCCCTGGCCATAGAATCACGATTTTATGGGGCCGGAAAAAACTGGGGGGAAATACACACTAGCCGGTACTACGCTATATGGAAAGGCCACCAAAAACTGTCCTGGCCTGGACGCTAAAGGACGTTAAAACGGGGCTAGCCGCTGCAATGGAAATGCGCTATAACATACCTTATTCTTACTCCGAGCACTACTTCTGCTCCTCCGTCGCTTCACACTTGCAGAGGGCGATTTCTCAACTGGCCGAACTGGTGTCCTGGTCGGTGATGACACCAGAAAGACCGATGGTACTGCATCTCCATTAAGTAATGGTTGTTCCATAAATCCCATGTTATGTTTCATCATACTCTCAGAGTAGTCGTCCGGAAATTTGAAATGTTCGCTGCATACATGAGCCTGTGAATCTTTCGGTTCGGGCCGAGCACATTTCGCTAGCCACTGCCTCCGAATGTACTTCTTACGCTTACCTTTTGGCAACAGATGGAACCGAGCATTCCGTGGATTGTTCCTATCAGAATTGTGGCAATATTTCGCGATACAGCGAGGCATATTTGAAGAGAGAAACTACAGTAAATAACATGGAGATCAACGTGTCTTCGAAAACCAAACGCATGGTTTACGTCACGTCCGGAAAATGGCGGCGCCCACAGTGTTGATGTTATTTCGGTATATAATCAGTTTAAAATCACTGATAATGTCATCGGATTAAAAAAAAAAAAGCCTGGCAGAGACTGGTCTGTTTTATCGGATGATAATTATTTAAAAATGAGTGTCATGAGCATACCATTCCTTTAACATTGCTGGAGGTATGCACACATATTGATAGATGTCTTGTCATGCACTATTGAGGAACCTGTGACCCAAGTTTTTCATTCAATGCATAACTAACTACACCATAGTTGTGTATATGCAACACATCCTCACTCCCAGGTCGGCCTATGTTGACGTTATGTCAAGTCCCCTGCCGGCTTTTTCTAGGGGGGGCCTTAGAGTCCATTTTCAACGCAAGGGGGGGGGCCCTTAGCGTCCATTTTCAGCTTTCCGGGATGTCCATATGCTTCTATGGACGCTCATGGAAGCACGCATTCGTTTGTGTCGGCTGCCCTTAAAGGCAATGTGAGCGTCCATTCCCATTGGATAACGGAGAATTGTACATCCGGAAGTAAGTATTCCTCTTACTGTCGATTGATTTTACAGTGATATCTGCACTACTCATCGACTAAAAAACACCAGATTATCCTTGTTAATTACACAACATTGATTGGTTTAAATTGTGTGCAATGCTTTTGTATTTTTCCCCTTCGATTCGGAGAAACAAATCTTTTTTCGGAGTAAAGGATGGCAGAAGACACTACACTACCCAGAATCCCCAGCTATCATTTGGACTACACCATGTGCTCTGTTTGACAAACCCCTTGATAGTCCTCAAGCTCTGTGATTGGAGAGTGTGCTCCGAGGGTTACCGAGCCTCGAACAGCACTTGAAATGGGATGGAACCACGGCAGACTGTCCAAAACTGGATTTGAACGGGTCCACCGCGTCCCCCCCTCCCCCACCCCGTCCCCAGAACTACACATGCTGGCTATTCTGTTTCGCAACATGTTCTCTATATGGCACGTCTCTACTGGGAGTTGTAGTTTTAAAAGACGTTTTCGTATTTCCCATAATAAGAAGTTGCCAGTATTAAACTGTGTACATCCCTGGAGGTTTAGGGGAAAGGAAACACTCACATTTAAAACATATAATTAATAAATGGGTGAAAATTGCTTGTGCCCATAATGGGCAGCATTAATATATATACACACATGCCAGCTAAGGTCAGAAGAGCTTTATTTAACAGCTGGTCTTATGTTTGTGACCCCTCCTCTTGTTCATTGATAACATTACATTACATTAATTGATAAGCCTGAAACATGCACTTGTCAAGGTTCAGAGGCACATTTTGCAAATATGGCAGTAGCCATCGATCAGCTTCAGATAAGATACTTTATTGATCCCAAGTTGGAACATTTGCATTACATCAGCATGTGTAACAGTTGTAATGCAGTGGTGTTTATTTGTAAATCATTTAGTATAATCACACAAATTCTGTGTTTTATATTTAACAATTCTGTGTTCTTTATTTATTGATTGTTCAATACCTGACAAGGCCGGAGATGAAATATCTACATACATCTTATAAGAGTATAATACATTGTGTATTATCAGTTAAAATAAGTGCTTCAACATAGTTAACATTGCTGGAGGTATGCACACATATTGATAGATGTCTTGTAATGCACTATTGAGGAACCTGCGACCCAAGTTTTTCATTCAGTGCAGAACTACACCACAGTTGTGTAGGCCTATATGATATGTCAATAAACCTTAGAAAATCTTGAAATCTTGAACGGGATGTGCAAAATAGTCATTATATACAGTCTTTAATTAACTATTAGTAGAGAATAACGAGTAATGAATATACTTTATAAGGATCCTATTAATATCTAATAATAAAAATAATGAAATTCAATAACATGCTTTAACCACCAGGTGTCCCTTTATATCAGCTGTGCACCTTTATGGTGTAAATACAGCCTATCTACCAATTGGATCAAATATAAAAGTCAGCCGAATTAGTGTTGATACTGCAAGGAGACGTATTGTGTGAAAAGAAATGTAAGATGTTGTTTAATTGCTGATATATTTATGATCCACGTCACGTTTTCAGTTCCTCATGTTTGTCTAGAGGTCTTCTCATCAGGGCTCTATAAATACAGAACTACTGCAGATATGTAATATTTAATGCAGCCGAACCGTGTATTACAATGCCGGTATGTGATGACTTTCAAAGAGAAAAGCAAGCACACTCGGAATAAGGTATTATTTTATTTTTTAAAAATGTTTTTGGTCTGTTTCCGGTATGTGTTAATGACGATGTGCTGTGAGATGTGAGACTGGAATTGCACAGGGGAAAATAACGTATCTTTAGATGCAGATTTTGTTAAACTAATATGTTTGCGCTGTGGACCAACACTATACATTGACGGGGAAGGGGGTAGCAATAAAGATAACACCATTAAACAGTTACACAACATAACAGAAATAATATCGATAGCAGCGTCCCTAGCAACCACCTTGGTAACAATGAAAACGTTGGACGCAATTTCCTGAAGTAATCTTCGTAATAACTAGCAAACTAAAGATCATGTACATCCACTGCACACATCATCTGAAATAACAACTCATATTTTTCGCATCAAATGACATCAAAACGCATTTTAATGGCCAAACTAACTTTAAAATAGGCATTTTACACCGAGAATAAAACGAAGTTCGGCCATGTTTTTTTTCTGCAGGGAGAAATTTGAAGATCACATGGTGTAGTCCAAACGATAGCTGGGGATTCCGGGTAGTGTAGTGTCTTCTGCCATCCTTTACTCCGAAAAAAGATTTGTTTCTCCGAATCGAAGGGGAAAAATACAAAAGCATTGCACACAATTTAAACCAATCAATGTGAGTAGTGCAGATATCACTGTAAAATCAATCGTTACTATTTAAACAAATCTGCAAATCTATTTAGGAACCTCCATGTGAACATATTTTAAGTGGGGGTGGACCTCAAATCCTATAGGGGGGTCCGGGGGCATGCTCCCCGGTACCATTTTTTTTTTAAATGTTGGACTTAAATGCATCAATCTGGTGCATTTTGAGGAGGAAATAAAGAGACTACACCCATATGAAACAGAACTGTATACATTTAAATAATCATAAAATCATAATGGCCATAACCAATAACATACCATATCCAATATGAAAAAACATTGAAACTTGTTTATTTATTTGTTTTTTGTTCATTTAGTTGTGAGTGTGTCTGTGCTCCTGAACCAGCCTCTCCTGTCTCCCCCCTCTCCCTCCTCCTCCTCTTTTGCGGCTTTCACACCAGCGCTTTTCAGTTTCTAGCTCCGAGCGGGAGCTTTTCTGGTTCAGCTCCAGTTTCCCTTTTCAGCTCCCGCTCTGTGCACACCGCCCACTGGCGCCCCAGAGCTGCCCCTGCTGCGTCATGACGTCACCGTTTACATCGCTGATTTGCCCCCCAACGGCAGCTCACAACAACAACTGCGTCGGGTCGATGATCGTGTTGCTTTTGATCACACGAAGCCAGAATAAATTGAATAACGACTTCTCCAACCTTATACTTTTCTCCAGAGTGCCGTGGTTCATTGTTTATTAATGTGTTTCTGCGGCATTTACCGACCGCTGCAGTGCTGCTCTTCCACAGGAGTTTATTCTCCCGTTAGCTCCCGGTTAGCTCACACTGCAGCGGCCGCATATCCCCAGTTCCCCCAAGTGAATGTGTGTCAGTCTGAAATGACACTGTTTGGTATCACAACGCTGTTATGAAAGTTTCTCTGGTATAAAACGGGTGATGTTGGCATAGCAACCGAAGCTAAACTGACTACTTGCATCCGATAGCTGCAATAATACAAAACAACACGTCTGCCTCTCTCCACAATGATCGATAACAGCGAACGGATGGTCAAAGTAAGGCACAAATAAACAGAATCACACGAAGCCTGGTTAGTGTTGCCTGACTTTATAAAGTGTGTTTATAGGCACTACTGCTTGTAGGCAGGCATAACAGTCGACCCATGGGAGGTGGGTTTAGTTTCCTGCACGCCTCGACGTAAGAGAGACGTAAGCGACGTCACCTCTTAGCTCCAAAGCTCTTGCCTCTGGACCGACAATTTTTTGGAGCTGGAAATGAAGCGGATTCCGGAGCTAAGAGCCGGCGCAGCTCAGGTGTGAACTGGAAAACCCAGCGCTTTTCAGGCTCTAGCTCCGAGCCGGAGCTGAAAAGGCGCTGGTTTGAAAGGGGCATATGAGGCAGCAGCAAAGACTAGTTTTAGCTCTCAACAAGTTTATCTTACCTTTTTTCACCTAGTTAACGTTTTTTTATTATTATTTACTGAGTACCGGCATTTAACTGAGTAAGAAGTGCCAGTACCACATGTGTAAAAATCACTGCGTACCGGTGAGTACCGGTACGCAGTGACCCAACGCAGTGACCCAATTCAAGCACTGGTTTTGAACCAGATGAAGAGGAGATTGAACCAGACATAGAGGACAATGTCTCAGAAATGGAAGACAACAGCGATCCAGACTATGAGCCTGACCAACAGTCAACAGAAACACTGGCTTGCTTGTATCAAATCAATTCATCCCATACATCATTGGAACAGGAAGAATCTCAGCTACAACACTGGCTAAAGCATTTCCATCTCCACTCCAACACAGCCTACATGGCAAGCATTTATATAATATACAGTAAACACTATCTTTGAACTTACTGCAAAATCATAACATGAAATTCACCCCTGGTGTCATTCTGTCTGTCACCCCTTGTTTCTACTTGCTGTTCAAATTAGATGTCAACCATCAAAATTGGATAAGGGGTTCTAGAGACATCAAAACACACTGGTCAATTTTGACGCAAGAGAAGGGTTAACAGAATCACTCTTCTTTAGACTCAGACAAATACCGTTTAAAATGCTTACATCCTTGAAGGAATTGTGTTGACCTGGACTTGTGTGTTTTTGACATTTTAATACATACAGACACCAGGGAAGCCTGCTCGGTGGAAGTCTTTAAAAAACAAAACTCTTTTTGTACAATTTAGCCTTTTATGAAGAAAACTCCTGCTCTCTGCCGCACTTTCTTAAAGCACTCCGATGCATTTTAACCTGATTGGGTGACAGGTTAAACATATGAGAGCATTTCGAAAATATCAGAAAAAAGACAAGAAAAGACATAGTATGTCGAAAGTATCAGAAAGAAATGACATGGTCTGTCCAATATATCACGAGGCTGCTTTGATGTTGTTGTAGAGGCAGGAGGACATAATGGCAAAATAAATAAATAATATAGTATACACCTCTATTAAATAACAGTTGAACCAAGTTATTTTTATAACTATTATTAAAGGTGGGGTATGTCATTTATTTCAGAAACACTTTTTGTTATATTCCATGGCAGCGCTGTAAAAACACGACCAATCATCTGAGCCGGCCCGGCTAAAATAACTGGATGGCCTACCTGCCTTTCAGCCTTCCATGTGCACAAACTTATCTCGTGCCCTCATTGGTCATGTGCGCGTTCGTGTGTGTTGGAGGAGGGGCTCTGTAAGGAAGTCTGAAGGAAGCGGCATATTTGTTTCCGGCTGTGTATTTTCAAATTCTAGCGCACTCAAGCTGGTTTCTCCAAAATTACCTACCCCACCTTTAACTTGTAAACATAAGTTGGTTGATATCAATTAAATAACCATTATTAACTTATAAAATTGGTTGGTTCAAATCAATTCATGTAATACATTTAAATAATTGTATGGTATAGATTGTTTCATAATAGCCTACTATACTATGCCGTTTTTTCATTTATTTTTTACACACTATATTATGTTGTTTTTTTACGATATTTTTGACATAATATACTACTGTAGGCCTATGTCGTTTTCTTTTTATGTTTTCGAAAAACAATACTGAATTACACAAAATGAAAATTTCGGAACTGTTTTCTTATCGTATCACTGCCATATCACTGGATTCAATCCCCTCAGCCATGACATGATAAAAAACAATGTTTTATTTAGTTCACATGAAGGACAGACCTACTTAAAGGCAATGGAGGATGATGATTTCACATAGCAGCAGACAGAAAGACATTTTCTTCCATTTGAACATGACGGACAATTCATAGTTTGTCTGATGAGATTTGAGCACATTCACACCGTATAGCCTACTGCACGTAATATCTTTCAGTTAAAATAGGACTAAACCATACTGTACAACAGGGGCGGACTGGCCATTGGGAATACCGGGAGTTTCCCCGGTGGGCCGGTGCTGTGTGTGGGCCGGAGGGCCAAAAAAAAATCATAAAAAAAATAAAAAAATCCTTATTTTTTGCCTAAATCCTACCGGCCCACATTTGTAAGTGTTCCGGCCATTCCCTTTTTTTTCGCTTACGAAAAGTTTATTATGTTGTTACAACAGGGTTCAGGGGGAGTGGCTGTATACCCGTAGGATAGAAAAGGGGGAAGTGACCTCTGACTCAGAGGTCGCGCGGCTGTGGAGAAGAACGTGTTGCCCACATTCTGTTCCTGAGTTTAGGCTAGTTAGCTAGCAGGTTTATTGTTTTGGGTGCAGTCACTTTTGCCTCCACTTTCTGTTCAAATAAAGTGAATCTGTTTACAGTTCTGTTTTATATGGGTGTTGAAGAAGAAGAGAAGAGAAGAAGAAGAAGAAGAAGAAGAAGAAGAAGAAGAAGAAGAAAGAAGAAAGAAGAAGAAGAAGAAGAAGAAGAACTGGGAGGGATGAAACCCTCTTTAATAGTCTCACATGCAGAGCACACACAGTGAAATGTGTTCCCTGCTTTTAACCCATCCTAGTACCAGGAGTCTAGTACTAGGAGCAGTGGGCAGCTATTGTACAGCGCCCGCGAGCAATGGGAGTGAGGGGGGAAGGGGGATGTCCGGTGCCTTGCTCAAGGGCACCACGGCAGGAGGTGAACTGGGACCTCTCCAAGTAGAAGTCCACACTCCAAATAGGTCTGGTCGGGGACTTGAACCGGCGACCCTACGGCTCACAGTCCAAGCCCCTACTGACTGCCATAGATTTAGTCCCTAATTTTGCTCTCAAAATGGACCAGATTGATGCATTTCACTTCAACATTTTAAAAAAAATCTTCCCGGGGGAACGTGCCCCGGACCCCCCTAGAGGAGGTGAGGTCCACCACCCGCCCACACCCGCTGTTAAATTGTCTCACCCACATTGAGGATGCTTCCTACGCCCATGTTTTATTCCATGTGTCAAGTCAGGCAAATTGGGTCCAAATGTTTTTGCATCAAAGATCTGTTAACATTAAAATCACTAAATATATGCTCTAACTATTTTGCTCTCGGCAACTCAAGGGTTGCTCAGGTAATGTGATGACTTTATGAATAATGGTCAAAAATAACATTAAATGCAGGGTTTTTTGTGAAGTAACATGCCGCGCATTAAGTGGGCCTGTCTGTCAATTAATCCCCGGGCCACTTTTCCCCCCCAGTCCGCCCCTGCTGTACAATACAAATGCATTGCATCATTATCAGGTCCCTGTGGTCATGTGCAGCGCCTCACAGGCACATGATGTTGAAGAGGCATATATATTAGGGCTGTCAGTCGATTACAATATTTACTCGCGATTAATCGCATGATTGTCCATAGTTAATCGCGATTAATCGCAAATTAATCGCACATTTTTTATCTGTTCTAAATGTACCTTAGAGGAATATTTTTCAAGTTTTTAATACTCTTATCAACATATGAGTGGACAAATATGCTTAATGCAAATGTTTATTATCATTTGAACAATGACAAATATTCTCATGAATATTAAACACAACAACCTCTGAACATTACAAATATTCGCCTCAATTCAACCTGGAACCTCTCTCATACAATACAATAATACAATACAAAGTGTGTGTGTGTGTGTGTGTGTGTGTGTGTGTGTGTGTGTGTGTGTGTGTGTGTGTGTGTGTGTGTGTGTGTGTGTGTGTGTGTGTGTGTCGGCGCAGTTGTTGGCGAAATGCCGCTCCTCTGTTTTCATCTGTCAAAGCATGAGACTGAAGTTCCCACTGTGGGTCAAAAGAATGCGCTGTGACCCCGAGGTAACTGTCAGAGTGAAGTCCAATAGTCTCCGGTGAGCGCAACTGTGGAAGTCTTTCTTAAATCCTCCTCTACTTTAGCTTTTTGGACTTCATACAAGTTGTGTATTTTCGACACAGTGGTGGCTTTGGAATTCATAAGTGCAGTCGTTGGATGCGACCGGAATCATATCACGCAGCCCCTCGTCCTCCACAATGTGAATTGGCCTATAAAGCTGTAGCCACCCATTTAGCGATCTTTGTTGAAAGTGTGCTGCTCGTAGACGTGTCCAGGCGTCTCCCCCTCGCACTTTCAAGTGTGGTCTGCCGCAAGCGGGCGGCAGGAGCGGGGCTGTCGGCATCAGCAGTGTGCTTGGATTATATAGATGGTATTTTAAACTCGATGCGCTCTGAAACTACTGGGCGGCCGAGGACAAAAAATGCACATGCGTTAATCGCGTTAAAATAGTTAGTGGCATTTTTTTTCCGTTGACGCGTTATTAACGCATTATTAGCGCTTTATTAATACGTTATTAACACGTTAACTTGACAGCCCTAATATTAACACAAAGTGACAAATCTTAATCGTAACACAGTTGGGGATTGACGAGCGGTCTATCTAAACTAATAATAAACAATTGGCAAACATTTTGAGCTTAACCTGTTAAGCACTAAACCTGTTTTTCAGGTCTCAGGCTCGAAAATGACAAATTATTTTTGACTTCTTCTTTTACCCTTGATGATGGTAAGGTAGACTAAAAGCTTTAGGAATCCAAATTACAACATATAATAAGTACCCTGTATCAAGATTGATGCAAAACAAGTGACATTTGACCTTTTTGGTTTAGCAAAGAAAACTCCACCTTTGAAGTGATTTGGGTGGAAATGGCCGTTGTTACCGTTTCTCTGGAACCCATTGGTCAATTTTGGTGATTGACATCTCTTTTTGACCGTTAGAGCAGAGCCAATACAATCGAAGGGGTATTTCCACATACACACACACCTTACCATTGAGAAAAGAGAGCTATGCGCACAGTTTTTCATGAGAGCGAACCAATCTCTCGCTCTGACATCTGGAAACGGAAAAGCAGGTTTATTTCTTATGGATTATCAGAAATAATTTCAAAGGGACACAGACACATTGGATTAACCTATGGATTAACCTTCACCAGCGTTTTTATCGTTTTAATGCCATTGAAGACCACTTTTGACCAGACAAAGACAAAGGTGAGCCATTTTGCCGTTTTAGCTACCTAGCACAATGTGTTTTGATGTCTGTTCTTGTTAATATCTTCCCGAGTTCTTATCATGGAGTGATAATGTAGGTACCGATCGATTCTGTGTCTTCTCACGATGTGAATCGATGGGTTGGACGTGCAGCTACGATAAGTAATAAGGGTGTTATGAGTGAGTTTCTGTGCAGTAATGCGTTGTAGAACAGGTTAAAGAACTATAGGATTAGACACTATAAGAACACATGTAGTCTGACACAAGGAGCTGACACTTTATACACTATTCTAAAGACAATTCTATATAATGACTGTTGGTAAATATTATCTGCATCTTAAAATGTTCATCAGTTTTGTTAAGGTCATGCTAACATTCATTAGCAATAATGGAACTGCCAAAATAAAGCTGAGGCTAATGAGAATGTAATAAGTTCTGTAGGTTTATTATCAAAGATTATTACAAGAGTATTTAAAAGCGAAAAGAGGTAGTGAATTAGAAGAAGATGAAGCTTTATTTTATGCCCAAGGTGAAATCCAGGCGTTCACTCAGTTGAAACACACAGTAGCCTACAATACACACACATGCCCAGGACAGGACCTGTACACATTGGTCTGAATACATACAGAGATACATACAAACACAGAGAGATGTCTGAGCGAGCAGGCTGCCAGTTTGTCCGGCGCCGGGGTGCAGATGGACACGGATGTGTAGAGTTAGTCCCTGTATTAAAATATCTGTCAACTAAATTATATCTGGTTCCAACCTTTTGTTTTTACATTATGAATATTAAACTATTCGCTATAGACCATACCACGTTCCCTCTGACTCGGGGCCAAATCAGTTTCTTTCTTTTCATCCTTCATGTTTTCATTCAATTCAGTCAGTTGCACTTTCTTTACTTCCTACATGTCTTCTGTCTTCATTGAGTTCCTCTCTCGCCTCTGTCTCCTCTCTCTTCATCCTTTTCTTCAGTCACTGGAAAGATACAAATACCATGCATTTCATCTAACTTTATCCTGCAAAGTAAGTACCAGCAAATGTGGTAAAAGGAACGCAATGTTGTGATAATACCTGGGTTGCAGTCGTATTGTCATAAATCAGGTCCTATCATTTTCTCACCACTATTCCTTAACCGCTTTGAGAAACGTCACCGCGTAGAGAACGATGATAGGAGAATTCATCAGATTTAGAAAAAGAAAACTGCGGTGTTTAGAGAATCCGACTGCATCGGACGTCATTCTGATGGTCCAGTTAATGATGTGCATTTGCTGTCAGAAAACTACAATTTTCCGGACTATACCATAAGCACCTCGATTTGCTACGTTACCTCATGTGCTCTTATGGTGTGGTTTTTTGCGGGCTTGGTGAACATGAACAACAGCGAAAAATATATTCTTCATCACCAAGGTTAGAATTGAAAAAAAAAGAAAGATGAAAATATTCTAAATAATTACATTTTTATGAAATATATGCATAACTTGTAAGGAATACACATCTATCAATGTGTACTTCCCCATTAAAACAAAAAAGAGTTAAAGAAATACCATACAACTCATCAAACACTACTGCTGGCATTATTTGATCATTTTATATTAATAAACGTAATGTTCATATTCCACCTTTTGATTTGATATAGTGTTCAAAACATATTTGCACTTTGGCAAGTTATGGCATAAGTTGTAAAATGCTTAATAAGCACCGTAACTTACACAATACTCAGATATTGGCCATGACACACACACAAACACACACCCATTATCTAGCACCAGACACTTTTTTATTACTACGCTGCTATTGACAATGATTTGCACTACTGTACATTTTTTTTTTACTGTAACATATTTATCTTCATCTGTTTATAAGTGACTGTTATTTTTTTAAATATTGATTGTTGTGCCTTTTATTTATACATCTTAATGTGTGTAAATGTCCAGTATATATGTGTCGATGTTTGATTATGTATGTGTATACAGTATAGTATATATATATATATATATATATATATGTCCTATGTCAGTCCTTTTGAATTGTAATATATCCAGGCAACGTTCTGCCTGCTACCTTTTATTACTGAATGTTTGATTCCTATAATCCTGAGTAGCACAAATTATTGTTGGGTTGCTGGTATTTGCTAATAAAAGAATGGTACGGACATGAGGATGCAGCGTAATACGGAAAATTACACAAGCGATCCTTAAGTTTCACAACAGAAACTGTGGAAAAGAGTCCATTGGTAATGCTAAGGTGTTTGTAAGTAGCCTAAAGTACGTGTAAAAGCGTAGAGTACGCTATTTGACAACCTGTCACTACCAGTTCTTCTTCTGATTCTTCTGTTTGTTTTTGATGCGGTTCTTCAGGGCTAGAAGGTCAATGTAGAGGATCTGGTTGAGGACGGCCGAGGCGCAGAGCAGTCCTCCATGCAGAGCCCCAGCCATGCCGTTACAGAATACGTCCTGACCTGCACCAACAAACACACGGAAACATTAAGCAGGGGGTTCAGTCTCTTCAGAATCCAGACCACATTCTGGCAGCTTGGTCACCTGTCAGGTAAAGTCCATCGATCGGTGTCTGCGGGCGTGTTCTCGCAACCGTGTCTGGGCTGAAGCGCTCCAAGTTGTGTTCAGCACCGTACATCTCACCTCTTGGAGCGCCCAGATAGTGTACATTAGTTAGAGGGGTGGCCGCATCCACCATCACCACCTGAGCATAAACACACATGCAATTTGTAGAATTCAGGTAATATTGGCTTTTGTTTTGGAATCAGTAAAGGAAAAGGTATTTGTGTTCGATACTGTGATGAAATACTTACATATGAGTGTAACCCACTACCTTCAAATATAATAGCGACACCAGAGCTGAGAGAAGTACTCAGATATTTTACTTGAGTCAAGGTAGAAGTACCAGAGTGTGGGAATACTCTGTTACAAGTAAAAGCCCTGCATTCAAAATGTAACTCTACTAAAGCACAAAAGTACAGTATCAGCATCCAAATATACTTAAAGTACCAAAAGTAGTCGTTGTGCAGATTGGTCCATTTCAGAATAATATGAATATGTTTTATAATGACTGATCATGAAAGTGTTCTCAAAGCTGGTAAAGGTGCAGCTAGTCTGAAGTACTTTGTAGACTGCAGGGTAGCTGGTGGATTTACTCCAGGTGGAACTAAAGTCTGATTCAACACTTGGTTAGATTTCACATCATTCATCCACATCTGTAAAGTAACTAAAGGTATAAATAAATGTAGCGGAGTAAGATAACATAATTTACCTCTGAATTGTAGTGGAATATAAGTAGCATAACATGGAAATACTCAAGTAAAGTACAAGTATCTCAAAATGGTACTTTAGTACAGTACTTGAGTAAATGTACGTAGGTACTTCCCACCTCTGAGTGACACCTAAGTGAAATAGCTGAGAACGGTTGCAGGATATAGTCTAAACCCCAATAGAAGAAGTAGTGTGTGGACCTTGTCTTTGTAAAATGTTACCTTGTCTCGCAGCTGAGGGAAGATTTGTAGTGCCCACTCTAGCATCTCTTGGGACATGCTGTTCTTCATATCCAGGTAGTCCTGTCCCCGCTTGCCAAGCTTTGTCCCCTCCCATTCCTCGAACCACTCATAGCGAGCCATGGTTAGCAACGTCATACAGGACTTACCTCCAGAGATAAAGAAGGGGGATAAAAAGAGAGTGATACCAATGTTTTAGTTAAGAGTGCATAACATTAAGAGGAGAAAGGATTTGGGTGTATAGTACAACCATCCAGGAGGATAAGCTGCTCGGTGGTGGTTTGGTCTTTTAAATGGGTTAGAATTACTCACAAGCCTATCAGAGCCGAGTGAGGAGTGAAGGCCCTGACACACCAAGCAGTCACCAGAGGACTAGCCGACGCTGAAGTCGGCTGTTGCCTGGCCGTGTTCTCCTGCGTTTTGGCCATGTGTCGCACGGGAACACACCGCACCGACTTCAGTGCGTGAGTGGCAATAACTCTCCTTACCAGCAGGCGGCGGTAGTGTGTATTCGTCATTCAAAAGAGGCAACAACCGGAAGACAGAGAAGAAGAAGAAGAGTATCTTTTCTCCGTAATATCATACAGAGCTGGCCTCTCCTGGATCAAGGTGATGAGCAGGTCTTCGTTTGCATCATTCCAGATCGCCATGATGAGATGAAAATGAATAGCAGTCTGTGTGTGCCTTCTTAAATCGTTTGTTACGTCCCTCCCTTCCGCTTCGCTTCTCATGCACTGATTTGCTAGCTGAACAGCCAATCAGAGTGATTATTTGGTCCGACTGCCAGACCCGATGCATGGCCGATTCAACATGTTGAATCGGCCATGCATCGGGTCTGGCAGTCCAAATAAGGCGTGTCACGGTCGACGGTGCGGGACACACCAACCTGACTACGGCGCCGCGAATGCCCGACAGCCTCTGACGGCCTCTGACTCCCAAAATCGGGTTGGTGTGTCAGGGCCTTGAGGCTTAAACAGATGTTCTAAACTAGAGCATTTCAGACAAACTTACTTTCTACAAAAAAAAGGAAAATAAAGTTTTTTTTCGATAATTAAAGCATGTAAACAGGTTCTCGTCCAAACCTGAAATAGCATATGTCCCCTTAAATAGGTTCAAATCTAAAAATCAGTTGCAGGCGGGAAATGAATTGCCTGTTAGGATTATTTGTTTGTTAGTTCAAAAACTCATTGTTGTTAAAAAAAGGACAACATTTTAAGCTATCGTTGTGAACTCTATGCCATTTTTGAATGGTAGATTATACAGTAAGTATTCCAACTGGAGGCAGTTAGCAGATCTGCAGATAAGCAACATCTCGGCATGGCATGATAAAAGAGGAAATATTCTGCTCATGTTCAGGTTCATATTTGTATTCTGTTCAACTGTGTGCTTTAATGTTCACAAAGCTCTTTATTTGTCTCGTACTGCCTGTGCTGCAGCACCTCGTTTCACCCTCTGTCTGAAACCAGAGCCCACTCTGCTCTGATTGGTTGGCTCTGATGTGATTGGTCAACTGCATAGAGATATCCCTCCCCTTAGCCTATCACGTACAATGTGTTGGAGCGCAAGGCACCAGATAGAAGCAAGAGTGTTACATAGTGATGTCACTATGTTACAGAAGTAAACAATGGAGTCCAATGGAAGCGTTTCATTCGGGGGCGGCAGAGTGTGTGGGTGAGAAACTCCCTCTGGAAACACAGGTATTGTAGCTTTTGCAGACCGTTTACAGCGCATACATGTACATGCACACAAACTATACGCACTACAGGAAAGGGAGGACCCCAACAAGCAGAATAGGTTACTGAATTATGTGCTTTGCCATCTACCAAGCAAGTATACACCTGTGAGTGTGTTACCTGGGTGTCTGAATTTGGCTGTAGGATCTTTAGCAGATGGGAAGGTGATGAACATCATGGGAATGTTCCCCAACACCTGCTCTCTGCTCAGGGAAGAGTATTTCTCCATACTTCACACAGAGACACACACACACACACACACACACACACACACACACACACACACACACACACACACACACACACACACACACACACACACACACACACACACACACACACACACACACACACACACACACACACACACACACACACACACACACACACACACACACACACACACACACACACACACACACACACACAAAGTTAAAACAACATAGGTTGTGAAAAACGAGAAATGTGAACAACGCATTATGATATTCCTCTTTATATAGAAACCTACAGTGAGTCCAAGTCATTGTCTTTATACATCCAGAAGTTGGTGGAAACGATGCCCAGCTCCTCTTTGGTTCCATCCAGACCAACAAAGACCAAGAAGCAACCCATGCCATGGCGCACCAAACCCAACAGTGACTGGATCTCTACACACACACACACACACACACACACACACACACACACACACACACGCACGCACGCGCACACACACACACACGCGCACGCACACACACACACACACACGCACGCACGCACGCACACACACCACCACACACACACACACCACACACACACACACAGAGAAAATATGCGGAGAAAAAAAGCAGTGCGTGCCACACACACACACATCTCTACCTGGACTCACATCAGGTTCATCCCTCATCCATTCATTCAGGTCCGGACTTATAAGCACCTGAACCATGGTTCAGGTGTGAGTAACTAAAATTGAGCTTTATCAAATTAATCAACAAATAACATCAGTGCGTGTTCATTTCTCTCAAAGTACAAATGTGCCAAGCAAGACTTAGACAGCAACTACAGTGAACTATACAAAGTTCAAACATTTATTTCATTTACCAAACTAAAGTAACCAAACAGTCCCCGAGCTGACTGAGCCTAAATCCCTAAAACGTTGCTGAAAGGAGAGTGTAGGTAGGGAGGCGATTGAATTAAAAACACAAAATCACTTTTATCAAAAAACTGGTTACAATAACTTAAAACTAAAAAGCAAGCATGTGGCGAAATGTTAAAACACAAACAAAAGAAGTGCAGAAAGTACAGTACCAAACAAAATGATCAACACTTAAACATATAGGAACAGTACTTATAACATTAAAGGGGTATATGTAATTGATTTCAGAAACACTTGTTGTTATATTCCATGGAATGCTCTTAACGTCCCGATGGCAATTATATTAAATGCTTTGACAATAAATACATTAAAAAAAGTCATCTGTGGAAGCCGTAGTACTGTAAAAAGCACGACCAATCATCTGAGCCGGCCCGGCTAAAGTAACTGGATGGCCTACCTGCCTGTCAGCCTTCCATCTGTGCACAGACTGATCTCGTGCCCTCATTGGTCATGTGCGCGTTCGTGTGTGTTGGAGGAGGGGCTCTTTAATGTCTAATTTGTTTAGGTCCTCTCTGGGTTGGTACTGTATATTAAACATGATCTTTCACTTCCAAAGACTTGTGAGAAGATTTTGCCCATAAACATAGATTTAGCTTAGTTGAATCTGAATGAGTCAACATAAAGCCCCCCCCTCTTTTTTTCTTATGTTTTCTTATGCTAAACTTGGGATTGTCTGTTTTTAGTATAAATATTGTAATATTATATTACAACTAAACAAGAAATAATACACTTATACAAAATGTTTTTACTAAATAACATTAAAGTGTATTTCCAAACACTTTCTCCAATATAATTTGTGTCATTTGGAAGATTGGAAGTCTGAAGGAAGAGGCAGATTTGTTCCGGTTGTGTACTTTCAAATTCTAACGCACTAGAGGTTTCTCCAAAATGACATATCCCACCTTTAACAAAGCTGGAGATCACACAATCAACAATTACAAAGACAGGAAGTACATGCAGAAAAGAAAAGGAGAAAATAAAGGAAACTGGTAACACACCAAGATGATGACAATATTGGTCAATCTAACCAGCTCCTAAAAATGCAGATGTTCACCCAACTCCTAAAAATGCAGATGTTCACCCAACTCCTAAACATGCTTGGAAACTGGTGCCTCATTTTTGTTTTAGTTCAAGCCTAGTAACAATTTCTAGAGTGTTTTGAAAAGCGGTTAACAAAGCGGGAAGTCATGCAACCGACTTCCAATCTCTGTTGTGGCTTGGAGCGCTTGGAGCACAAAAAGACAGCTCTGTTAGGTGACTAATAAAAGTGTGAAGGAATGTCTCATGAACTCCATGAACAGATCAACCTTAGCCCGCTCTCATTAAAAAAAGCAACTGCATTCCAGAACTCGTCTCCAACTCTTTTCTCACCATAGGCCTTGTTCTGCCGGTCGAGCAGGACGCGTTGTACCGGAGCCCGGACGAGAACAGCACCGCCCGCCTTCTCAATGACATTGATGATGTGGAAGGCAAACTCACTGGCGCCCCCCCGTGGGTAGTACGCACCACGCTTGTAGTGCTGAAGAAGGAGAGCATTGATCAGAAAGCTGGAGTCTTTAGGAGGGACACCTGAAAGGATATGAAATAGACCAATGAAGAGGAGAGCACCGTACAGCCACCTTTGATCTCTATGGCCCGGACCGGTACAAATGTAGAAAATAAGGGCCATTTAAACCACTCTATGCCTCAGTTTATAATGTACATTACTTACAGATCACAGTGTATCTACAAAAACATTTAGTCACCGGTATATGGAACTAAACAATATAGTTATTTTACTTTATGGTCTAGAAATGATGTTACATTAATTTCCACATCCGTGTAGTATTCATGACACACCACCATACAAACTAAAGTGGGAGCTATTCAGGAAGAAGGTTAATCTACCCCCCTCCTTGAAAATGTATACATACAAAATACATACAAGTTGTGAAAAATCAGTCTTCTCTGTAATTTCGACACTTTGCAAAGTCATCCCGCGGGCCTTATGTTTGACCCCCCTGAATATGAGTGTTTCCATCACCATAGAAGAGGTACGCAGACAGTGCCTGCAGGTCCTTGTTCTGTGTGAGACGGGACATCATTTCTGAATGGCTGGTCGTTGCCAGGCTGAACACGGAAGATATGCGATCCAACAGGCCGGTTCGAACCAGGAAGTTCGCAAGCCAATAAGGTATGATCTTCAAGGTGGCGATAAGTGGCGTCCGCCGTGAAGCAAGCTGCAGGAGGGAGACATACGAGGTTCATTATAATCATCAATACACGTGTAGATCACAAGGTCCACGAGTTTTCTGAAAACATTTTAAGATAAGATGAGATGGAGCTTTATTTCAGTTTTCATAGCAGCAACAGAATAAGACAGAAACACGGAGAAAAATAGGAATATATAAAGTATAAACATGTATTAACAGTATAAAGGGAAATGTAAAAAAGAACGTGAGTTAAATTCTTATTCAGTGATTATAGGTATACTGAAACAACTGAAACGTTGGCTTTAATTAAATGGATTATGTCAACACATTTCACATAACTGTATTAGGTTAGTTGAAAGCAATAATATGAAGTTGAACCTAATATTTGTTATTTAAACTTAATATTATTGCTTTCAACTAACCTAATAAAGTGATGAAAAAGCTGTTGACATTTAATTAAAATCAACATTTCACTGTACCAGAGCGGGTATTATTTTGTATGTGCACACAAGGGGTAGCATAACAAATCATAAAAGTATCTGACTCAAGCTTGAGCCTTGTGTCACATCCGTGTTTGTTAATTATACTCTGATAATCATTCCCGTCCGTCCTCCCACCCTATTTACCTTCATCAATCTCATGAACTCATCAATGGCCTCCTCCTCTCCGGGGAACTGCTTCTTCAGGCTTTCTGCCATCTCAGTCTTCCCCGAATGGATATGGTACTCCCTGAGAATGACAACATAAAGAAGAAACATTGAAAGACCGGAGTAAATGAACTGCAACCTAATCATTATGTGTTCATTTGCCATACCTGCGCTGGTCGTTCTGACCCAGGATCAGTGTGTCAAAGTGCTGCTCCAGCTTTGTGAACTGCAACTGTCCCTCTGTGATCTGATCCAGAGCCACCCTCAGCAGGCTGCCCTCGTGGAGCTGGCCCAGGTAGTGGATACCTGGTGGCGGTGGCAGCGGGGTTAAATCACCTTCATTTATATAGTGATTCAAAACGTAAAACATACACAGGAAACAGGACAAGACTGTTTTGTGGCAATCGGAAGTGAAGTTTGCTTAAAGCATTTCATGGAGCACAGCAGGTGCAAAGACGGATACAATATGCTAATGTCTAAATAAACTAAAATATAGCAAAGTAATCAGTCAAAACTGCTGTCGTGACTGGAGCACAGGGTGGAGAAGGACTGCCATATCCTGTATGTCGGTCAATCCCCATCTTATCCTTATCATCAATCACTTTTTATTTAGCTGAATTCTTTTTTCAAAGCTACATTGCAATTACAGGAAAGACATTTTCACGTGTGCTGATGTGTGTGTGTCGGTGTTCTTCGTCTTCTTACCCACATCAAACTCAAATCCCTTATTCTGAAAGGTGTGTGTGCAGCCTCCAGCCTGATCATGTTGCTCCAGAACCAGGACCCTCTTTCCGGCTTTAGACAGAACCGCTGCTGCTGTCAAACCTCCCACACCGCTGCCAATCACCACCGCATCCAGAGCGGGGGGTACTCGGTCCACGCGAAACCCTGCAGGGCAGCACATTTTAACATCAGTCTGGCAGAGAGGTTGGCCTCAAGAACCCTTTCTTGACGTCCTGAACATAAGGATTAACATACCCATGTCTCTAAAGGGCGGGTTGAACACTGCTTCTGAACTGAAGTGAGTCGTCCGTACTGCGGATGAAAGGCTCTGTCTAAACGTAAGCCATGTCCTGCCGGCGCTATATGTAAAGTCAACAACATACGGACAAACTGGAGTGCCAAGTTACTTCATTTGATAAGTGACCTGCTAATAGTACCAGAGGGAAATTATCCTCTGGGGACCATGAATATCTAGTAGCATTAATGACAATCATTACAAAAGTCACTCACATGCATCCTCTTGGCAGAGTACTTTTACAGGTACTTTACTTAGTATTTCCATGTTATGCTACTTTATACTTCACTACATTTAAAAGCGATATCTTGTCATTTTTCTCCAGAACATTTATTAAACAGCTTTAGCTACTTTTAAAAATATATCTCCAAATTCAACGAGTGGACTAACTCTTTAAGTCACCAAAGTGTCAAATTATTTAAACATTTTACAAAGAAAGCCAAACGGAATTTTGTTTTTCTTCAACAGTAAAATGCCACTTGGCGCCACAGCGTTATTTAGAAATGTCCCATATTTAAAATGTAATTAAATACACATATAAAGGCAGTTTTTCTGCCTAATGATTACTTTTTGTACTCCAAGTACATTTAGCTGATAATGCTTTTGTACTTTTACTTAAGTAAGATTTTGAGTTCATGACTTTAATTGTAATGAAGTATTTTGAGAATAATGTATTTACTCAAGCATCTGAATAATTCTTCCACCTCTGCCTCTGTTCACGGACAGCACATGAAGGTTGAATGAAAATGAGATGCATGGCATGGCTGTTGAGATATTTCAGTCTCGACTAAACGGACGGACTGATCAACATCCCTCGAGTAGAGATCTACTTTCTAATGTTGCGTTGATTTTCATCTAATTTGACTTCTCTGCAAGCCACTGTGTTTCCCTTCTCCCGACAATATTCCTTCCACCAGCCCTACCGACCGACAACCCCTGGAATACATATAAATACATATATGAATCATTTACATAATTCACACGGCAAGACCGGGGATGCTACACGTTTAAATAAAACAACCCTAATTGAATGAAAGTAGTGAAAGTGAGACTGCATAGAGTTTGAAACCATGTTATTTGTGTGGAAGTTAGATGGAAATACCCCTTATCCCAACATGTACCAATTTGGAAACTGGTCGAATTGGACCCGAGGACAACCGGAAGGTTCCTTTGTGGGGTGATGAAGGAAAGAACTGAAACAGTGTCTTTAATCTGATGTATTATGTCAACAGATGTCACAGAACTGTATTTAGAATCAGTTGAACCTAATATTTTTTATTCAAACGTAATATTATTGCTTTCAACTAAACTAATACAGTTATGTGAAATCTGTTGACATAATATATTTAATAAAAGTCAACGTTGCTGTTCTTTTCAGTGCAGAAAGTTCTTCGAGACAGGAGTTCTGTCGGCCTATCACTCGTGTCAGAACCATCTTTCCTACCTCTCTTCAGCCTGTCGTCTCTCTGCCTGCTGTCAGTCACCAGGGGTCCTGGGGGCCTCAGGCACTTCTCGCTGAACACCTTGTAGCGTCTCCCGGTGATCAGGAAGAAGACGACCACCATCAGCAGCAGCACACAGCTCGAAACGCCAAGCAGCCACCACCACATCGCAGAGGGGAGCGGTGTGTTCACTAGATGGAAGATGGAAAAGAGAGGAACGAGGAAAACTCAGAAGAAGAACATACAAGATTCCAAATTAGAGGTAGGAGAGCAAAGACTAAGAAAGGATATCCTCCGACAAGCTTTCCCCAGAAAGAGCTCCTACAGCCAGGGGAGGAGATGGGTTACAGTGAGGGGTGGAGAGAAGGATGATGAGGGAAGACGCTTATTAAAGTTCAGGGATATGTAACACATGACATTTTGGAAATGTCTACGGCACAAAGAGCACAGCAGATAACACATTCGCCACACCAAGGACATGAGACTCAGAGATAGGAGAGGGCTGGTTGTTCATCACCACAGACTGGAGCACACCCTTGCCACCAATTTGCCGCCCCTCCTAAACTGCCTTAGGATGATTATTTTTACAAAATCCTCACTGTATATCTGAAATCAGACCGGTTCCACGGCATGATTGGGAACAAAGATGCTTTCAGAGATGCTGTGAGGAGGAGGAGGTTTGGACCACTTGGCTTTCTTTTTGATCACATACATTAAAATGTTTACGGCTTTTTCTGTTGGGCCTTCCAGAAGTAATTTAAAGGAAACAGATATACATCATTTTGTTGGTTTCATCACTTTCCAAGATTGAGAGCAGTGAAATGCAGCGTAGCATATACTTAGAATATTTAATAGACTTGAGGTAATAATAAGAACAAGTTAGACACATTTGACAATGTATTTTTGTAATACTTTTGACGCTGAAATCTGTCGGAGACCAGAGGAGGAACCAGAACCAGCAGAGCCTCCATCCTGATCCAGCTTGGTCCATTACATTTTTGCAGCAACGTTTCTCCGACCCTACAATACCTTTGAGTGTGTGTTGGTCATGATGTGGGGTCAAACAGGAAGTCAAATACTTTTTTAGTTTGAGGTCAAACTAAAAACTAGTTTGTTTTTATTTGTCTACATTTCTTCAACCACTCACATGCACGCACACACACACTCATGTTACTCTACAAATCAGGGGTCTTCAACGTCATTCAGAACCCCTTTTCGGGAAGCGAGTGTTCACTCTCAAGGAAAATATAAATATACAAGATTTGATTATTTCTTTCTTATCCTTTAAATCAGTGTAATAACCAGGTAATAACACATACGTTAAATACTTTAACCCTTAATTTACACATGTGGAATGGATTTCACAAAGATTATATAAATTATATAAATAAATATAAAGGGAACAGCGGGTCCAGGTCGCTCTGGTAAGCTGAGAGGAGTGTCTCTATGGAGTTTCAGGTTTGATTCCCTCCCAATCTCACCAGGTGAATCAGCATCTGGATGTGGAATGCCGCCCCGTTCAACCCAGGCCTTCAGAGCCTCAGGCGACATGTGCCCCTCACTCACCATGGAGTTCTTCAGCCTGGTGAGGGCGGCGCTCATCTGGCCTTCACTCTGATCAATTTTGCCCCTCAGACCGTCTTTTTCCTTATCGACAAGAATGCAATATAAGAGGCAGTTGACGATCAGATTGGACATCTCCAGCTCCTCAGCAAACACACACCGCAGAGCTTCCTTTGTGCGGTCTTCTGGTGGACTGGAGGAACAGGTGTCGATGTACAGGGCAATGCCCAGCGCTCCAAGGCCTGTCACTTCAGGACCTGACCTCACTTTGACCACCACACTCATCATGCCCCTGACGTACCATCCCCCATCGCCTGCTTGCATTTTCCACTTTTCGTAGAGTTGCTAGACCCTCATCGCGGAGCAGCAGAGCCTTGAGCAGAGCCTTGAGCAGAGCAGAGCCGACAGGCAGGAAGCCTCGAGCACACAGCTCCCGCTTCATTATAATATATAAAAAAAGAACACCATGCGTGTCATGATGGCACATAACAGCTCGCGGACGCAGATTACTCCGGGTCCCAGACCCCCCCCCATACCCCATAAATATTTGTATTGCAGATCTACATGAATCACACAAATGACCTATTTTGGATTCAAAACGGCGAATTTCGCCGAAAGGTGACAAGTTTGCATCCCTGTAAAAGACTGCGCACATTCAAGTGGATGAATCCCAACTCAGACCTAGATTTAAAATCAGCAGGAGTAGTGATCTGACTACTGCTGGGCGGACCAGGATTAGGTTGTACATTTCCAGATAGCAATAATAACAAAAAAACAGGCATCTTTTTCTCTTAAAAGCCACACCTAAATTGTCATCTACTTTAAAATCACCAGCAAGGTCTGTGAAAGTGTGATTTGAGCTCAAGAAACAGTCCTGAAGAACCATCATGGCAGGCAAGCGAAAAAGACAACATTGTTTGCCGAACTGATTGACTGAGACAAGGCAACTGGACTCTAAAAACGAATTCAGGCGACCTTTCACCTCCACTTAATTAAATGCATGGTTGCAAGATAGAAATGTGAGTTAATTGATTTCGATAAACATTTTAAATTGCAAACATTAATTTATAAGTTGTGTTGACGTAATAATGTTGGTAATCACATCAACTTAATATTGTGTGTAATTTGAACTCTGATTTCTGCGTTAATTGACTTAAAACTAAATTCAAGTTGTAGAAAGTAATGCAACTGGCTTGATAACTTAATTGTTCTACACCTTGAGTTAAGGATTTCAAATCCACTCTCACTTAACATGCCTGGACAAGTTCCCACAGTTAAGACAAATAGAAATACAAAGGACATTTTAAGGTGAGTGTCATCTTGTGTCTTTCAAATACAGTAGATAGCCTTGTAGTTGCACTGTATAGGCAAATTGCTGCCTTTGAACTGTGAATAGTTCTGTGAGACGATACAAAGTAGTAGAGGCTACTGTGAGAGTACAAATACTTTGGTTACTATTGTGATATCGCTTTTTATTAATGAATCTCGTGAAGCAGATCAAGGACATGCTTCTTGAGGTAGGATCGTTATTTAGAGTTGTCATTGAAATGCAAGTTGTTGGCAGTCACCCATTCAGAATATATTCATTTAGGTCATTTCTCTTTTTTTCAATACAATTGAAGTACGCAGAGAACTATAGCCATCCGCTGCCTTGTCGTGTACATGGGAGAAAAGGAAGAGGACCTTTTCAAGGAGTTTAGCGACGTAATTAAAAATCTTGAAATAACCGGTTCTCGGTACCCAACCCTATTTGTGAGTAGGTAATGGTGCAGTACAGCCTGTGATTTCTGACTTGAGTAAAAAGATTACCCGTGGATGAGTATTTTTCAGAAAGTCAGTAGAAGAGGCATGGGAGTCTCTTTGCTAATTATAATAATAATAATGCATTACATTTTTTATTAGAGCGCTTTTACAGGTGCTCAAAGCGCTTTACAAGTACACATTACACATATTAGACATGTAAGAGTCATCACTGCGGACATTACCCACAGTTATCAATTAACTTAGTTATTATCAATGGTCTTTGCAAATTGACAGCAGATGTACCCATGCTAATTGAATTGGTGAGAGGTCAGAGGAACTCCAAGAGAGGGGCTTCCTAAGACCTAATACAATTAAAGTCTTGTTGATGAGTGGTTCATATCCAGCATGCATTAGCTAAGAAACGATAACAGTGTTGGTGCGTAGCTGCATAGGGGAAAATGTATGTGCGCTCCTGTGTAGACGTTAGTTAATTGGATCATTCATATCCTGCAAGACTCCTAGAGAGGCCATGGGATAATGGTCGTTCTGAATTTATCAATACATGTATTCCTGTTAAGTGAGCTGACTTCGAGGTTAGAGGAAGTTCAGAGGATGTCGTGCGTGCTAAATTGCCACAACATTTTGGAGTAATTGGCTTAAATATATGTGTGTGCTTAATTACTCTGTATGAAGTAGGACCAGTTTGCATGGCAGGAAACATCCTTATTTAGACACACACACACACACACACACACACACACACACACACACACACACGTTCTCACTCCCATCCCGTCACATATTGACGGACAGTCAGGGCCCCTCCCCGTCGCTATATTACGTACAGGGTACCCCTTTCCCGTCATTTTTCTACGGGCAGGGCGTCCCATAGACCTTCATTGCGGACACAGCGGACCCCTTTCCCGTCATTTTTCTACGGGCAGGGCGTCCCATAGACCTTCATTGCGGACACAGCGGACCCCTTGCCCGTCAGGCTTCTACGGGCAGGGCGTCCCATGGACCTTCATTGCGGACTGCGGACCCCTTGCCCGTCACGCTTCTACGGGCAGGGCGTCCCATAGACCTCCATTGCGGACAGCGGACCCCTTTCCCGTCATTTTTCTACGGGCAGAGCGTCCCATAGACCTTCATTGCGGACACAGCGGACCCCTTGCCCGTCAGGCTTCTACGGGCAGGGCGTCCCATAGACCTTCATTGCGGACAGCGGACCCCTTGACCGTCAGGCTTCTACGGGCAGGGCGTCCCATAGACCTTCATTGCGGACAGCGGACCCCTTGACCGTCAGGCTTCTACGGGCAGGGCGTCCCATAGACCTTCATAGACCACGTGATCAACAACGATGGCCAACCTTCGTGTTATTCTCGGTGGAAAATGCCTATTTTAAGGTTCATTTGGCCATTAAAATGTGTTTTGATGTCATTTTATGCGAGTAATGAGTTTTTATTTCTGATTATTTGTGCAGTACATGTACATGATGTTTAGTTTGCTAGTTATGACGAAGATTACTTCATGAATATGTACACATTCATGGTTGCTAAGGTGGTTGCTATGGACGCTGCAACAGCTCCCAGACCACGTGATCAACAACAATGGCCGACCTTCGTGTTATTCTCGGTGGAAAATGCCTATTTTAAGGTTCATTTGGCCATTAAAATGCGTTTTGATGTCATTTTATGCGAGTAATGAGTTTTTATTTCTGATTATTTGTGCAGTACATGTACATGATGTTTAGTTTGCTAGTTATGACGAAGATTACTTCATGAACGCTAACGTTTTCTTGGTGGAAATGTGTTTTTTCACAGCAAAGTCACCCTCTGTACTTGGACTTATTGGGAGAATCTAAAGGCAAGAACATCCCAAATATTAATTTAGGTCTTTATTGTAGACCTTTAGTGTTGCCGTCTGTGAGGAAAATACATGGGGCTCAGAGCCTCGTATTTTTAAAATCTTTTTTTCCTTCTAATTTGTTATTCTTTTCAAAATAACACACTGTTATTTACTCACCAATAACACACAATTATCCTTGCTTTATTTATTGGTTTAATTCCATAATCTAGGTCTTTTTTGGTGTTCGTCAGGAACTGAATTTCAAAATAAAAATAACCGGAAACAGACGTAGGCCTATAAGGGCCATTTCGAGCATCATTGCGATTGTCAACATTTTTGAGTTTAGGATGGCCGAAGACACTACACTACCCATAATCCCCAGCTATCGTTTAGGACTACAGTCCCCGTGATTACTCTTCAAGGTCTGGGATTGGATGTTGGAGTGGCAGTGCGCCAAGGTTACGCAGTGTCAAACAGCTGTTTGAAATGGAACGAAACCACGCCAGACTATCCAAAACTGGAATCGAACGCCCCCCAGAACTACACACTACACTATTGTGTTTCGCAAAATGTTCTATGGGACGTCTCTACTGAACGTTTTCGTTTTTCCCACAATTAGAAGTTGCCAGTATTAAACACATTGGTGTTATCAAATGTAAAACATATAATTAATAAATGGGTGTCCATAATGCGCAGCATTAATATATAGCATTAATATTACCCACATGACAGCTCATTGATACTTTGTAATTCTACTCCACTACAATTCAGAGGTTAACCTGGTATTTGTACTCCACTACACTTATTTGAGTTACTTTGCAGATTCTGATTAATGATGTGAAATATAAACAACCCTTAAATCAGACTTTAGTTACACCTGAGTAAAATGAGATATTTGATAGTTGGTGCTTGAGAAGACTAAACATGTATCTGCAATTGACATTAATGGAAACGAGTAATAAAGTATATTAATTACTCGTTATTCTCTACTAATAGTTAATTAAAGACTATATATTATGGCTATTTTGTACATCCCTTTCAAGATTTCAAGATTTTAAAGGTTTATTGACATATCACACAACTACGGTGTAGTTATGCAATGAATGAAAAACTTGGGTCACAGGTCCCTCAACAGTGCATTACAAGACATCTATCAATATGTGTGTACCTCCACCATTAAACTGTCATATTCTGCACATTTCTTATTCTACATACATAAGTGAAGAGTTTATCGCCGGCCACAAGAGGGCAGCGTCACTGCTGTCGCTGCCCGGATATGCCGTGCTTTGACCCGGTAGTGCCTAGCGGCCATTTTAGTTCACATGTTGTTCATTCACTCCGCCTCAAGTTGAGACGTTCATCCACTCACTCATGTAAGACTGTTTCCACTACTGTTTAGTGTGTCTTTAATATATGTAATTTAATATATGTGTATTGGTCATGACATGCATGTATGTAATACTTTGTCAGCTTATCCTGCGGCATTGCTCTGTTTCAGGGTGTCGTCATCTTTGTCAATAAAGTACCAAGACTGACATTGAGGAGTGTGTTTCTTCATGACGACACCATGGTCATTGTTGGATGCCCTGTTCCCAGCTGCGAGTTCGAATCCCAAGACTTGTCTGAAGCACTCGTCATTGCTATATTGACGATTCATGGATTTAGCCACCAGCACGCAGCGCCTGTCATGGCCGCGCCAGCCCAGGCCCCAGCCCCTCACGGCCCGAGACTCGATCGGCCCAAAGTTGATAGAGGAATGGAACGTGTTCCGCGCCGGCTCAGGCATAGGGGATGCCCAGGCCCCCTTCCAGCTGTTTCAGTGCGCTGGACCTGTACTTGGAGACAGCCTATTGAAAGCCGCTCCCGACGCCGCTTCCGGACCCTTGCCAGACCTAATCACCGTCATGCGTTCCCTAGCTGTCATCCCAGTCGCTACATGCGTCCTGCGCACCGAGCTACTTCAGCTCCGCCAGGAACGCGATGAGACATTCCGTGCATTCGCTGCCAGAGTGCGGGGTAAAGCAGAGACATGTGCATATAATGCGGTATGCGAGTGTGGTAAGGACGTGGACTATACCGACCACATCATCCGTGATGTTCTGCTCAATGGCATTTATGAGTCGGACATACGCCGCGAGACGCTGGGGACACCTGACGTCCTGGTTAAGCCAGTTAATGACGTAATTGCACTCGTCGAGAACAGAGAGATGGCCCGTAACGCTCTCCCGTCGTCCTCCCTATCAGCCATGTCGTCATTCCGGCGCCTGAAGACGACTCCACAGACGAGCCCCGCCCCGAGCCCTGCGGACGGGGCTAAACGTGCCTCGTGCCCAGAATGTAAGAGCGTCTTTAACGTCTTCACGGAGGGGCCTCGCGGGTGGAATCCTAAGCCTCACCAGGTGTGCATCGGCTGCTATAGGGCCCGCCGACGACAGAGGCGTCAACAGCCGTCGTCCGACAGTCAACAGGCCGCCATGGGGTCGGAGCCGGTCTCCCAGGTCTCATCGGTGCAAGCCGGGGCCCGCCCTGGCCGACGTCACAGGAGCCATCGCCGACACCGCGCCCCGACGTCGCACGGATGTGTCAACAGACAAGCACCTATCAGACTCGAGCACCACATCTTCTCCAAGGGCGAATGGAGACGGGCCAGGCTGAGAGACCACCCCCGAGCATTAATCACCATCTCGATGGACATGCCAGTCGGGCTTAGGGTTGGGTACCGAGAACCGGTTCCAACATTTCGATTCCAACGGTATCATTTAGAAATGTGAATTTCGGTTCCGCTTTTCGATTCCTGAGGAACTGTTTCTCGCAGCTCTCCGTAGCCTGCTGCATGACTGCGGCGGGGCGGGAATGTAGCGTTGTATCTACATTTCCTACAGTGTAACCTGAGACCAGGGCCGGCCCGTCGCACTGGCATTATAAATGTTCGCCTAGGGCGCCAGATCTGTGGAGGCGCTGCGCTGACAGCTCTGGGAGAAAAAATAAATGTTTTGACCGTTGGGGCTCATCCTAATTTTCGACCTTGATGTAACAACATTCATAATTAAGTAAATGTAACACCCTTTTCACCCCGGTTACACTTTTCATTTGCCCTGTACGATGGGCGCTGCAAGTGATGAAAATGGGGGATGTTGGCTTATCTGGCAACCGCAGCTCACAGCCAAAGTGCGCGTGAGCGAGGGAGAAAGGGAGGGTGCACTGGAACCGGCGCTGTTGTTATTAGCATCTGGTGCTAGCTGCTCTTACGGAAGAAGAAGATGTTTCTTCAATGATGTGGAGGGAGAGTCCTCTCCAGTCTGACTGAGAGGCTGATAACTACAGCTCAGTGAGGTAAAGGACTCTGAGTGTTTAGATAGTTCACTTTAGTCTAAGTTATCTCAGTGGGTCTCAAACGTTTTGATCACAATTTATGTAAACACATATTTCCAAGGCTCTCCTTTATAATTATTGGGATAAAACAGGTTTGAAATCATTCCAATGTATACTATAGGACAGTAAACCAGACATATCGTTTTAAACTGGAGAGATAAAAAGATATGCATAAATAAAATAGTAAAATAAGATATGAATGAACAACAAAAATAAAATGCATTACATGTAGGCTATTTGTTATTTAATTATTAAAATGTAAACTGATCTTTTTCATATGGGTGTTTAGAGTTGTACCCCCTAGATCTAGTCTCTAGTAATTCTGCGTGTGCACCAGATTGAAGCATTTTACTTCAAAATGTTCAAACATTTCTTCCCGGTATGCCTGAGAGGCAGATATGCTTGTTTTTCTCAACAAGAACTGTTTTTAAAAGTTGGACTGTTGCAGCTTCAGTGGTTCTCAGGTTAAAGTTACATAGCAGTGAATATAAACAGACTGATTAATGTGAATATTACTTTAAACTAACCTGTGTAAAAGTTTCTCAAATAAATGTAATTTTTTTGGTGGAAGAAGCATGTATCATTTTTTTACCCTGCCCCTCAAAGAATCGGAATCGAGAACCGTTAAGAACCGGAATCGAAAAGTAGAATCGGAATCGGAATCGGAATCGTGGAAATTCAAACGATACCCAACCCTAGTCGGGCTGAGGGATGGCACCGGCAACCGGGGCTCGGCCGACGGAGCTCGGATATCCGCCGTCGCGGACACTGGCGCGCAGTCGGACCTTTGGTCGCTGGAGGAGTTCCTGGCCTGCGGTTTCTTGCGGGACGACCTGCGACCCGTCAGCCTCAGCCTGTCAGCCGCCAACCGCTCCCCTATATCCATCGAGGGGGCGTTCTTCGCTAGGCTCTCGACAACCTGCAGTGGGGGGCGTGTCACATCCTGCCGTTCCATGGTATATGTGAGCAGCTCGGTCCGAGCCATGTACCTCTCCTACGAGTCGTTGCTCAACCTCGGCCTCTTGCCCGCGAACTTCCCATCGGACGACGTTGCAGGGGGGCACAAGGAAAGGCGTAGCCCTGACACGGCTGACACGCCAGACCAGCCCTTGTCCGTCAATGCGACGAGGTCAGCCAACGGCGGCTGTGTGGGGCCAGGTGACCCCCGGGACGCCCAGTGCACATGTCCTCAGCGCACGGTCCCCCCGGCGCGCCCCGTAGCACTGCCGTTCCCTTGTAAGTCAGAGAACAATAACAGGATGAAAGATTGGCTACTCGGGAGATATGCCTCGTCAACGTTCAATACTTGCCCCCATCGAGCACTACCATGCATGGAGGGGCCACCTATCGAGATGCACGTGGACCCCGCAGCTACGCCTAGGGCATGTCACACCGCGGCTACAGTGCCTCTACACTGGCAGCGGAGGGTCAACGATGACCTACTGCGGGACGAAGCCCTTGGGGTCATTGAACGTGTGCCATACGGCGAGCCTGTGACGTGGTGCCATCGTATGGTAGTCACTCGGAAGCACGACGGCTCCCCACGCAGGACCGTGGACCTCTCCCCCTTAACAAGTTCTGCCAACGTGAGACCTTCGCCACTGAGTCCCCGTTCCACCTTGCACGCCGCGTCCCGAAGGGCACCTGGAAGACCGTCACGGACGCCTGGAACGGCTACCACAGTGTCCCCCTGCGTGAGTCGGATAGCCACCTCACTACCTTCATCACACCCTTCGGCCATTGGCGCTACACCAGGGCACCACAGGGTTTCCTGTCATCAGGGGATGGCTACAACCGTCAGTTTGATGCCGTCCTCTCGGACTATGAACTCAAGGAACGTTGCGTGGATGATACCATCCACTATGACACCGACCTGGAGCAACACTGGTGGAGGACCATCGACTTCCTGACGCGTGTCGGCCGGTCAGGAATCGTGTTGAACTCAGACAAGTTTCAGTTCGCGGAGAGGTGCGTCGATTTTGCTGGCTTCAGGGTGTCGGAATCTACCATCGAACCGCTCCCGAAATACTTGGACGCCATCCGGGACTTCCCCACCCCTAGCTCCACGACGGACATCAGGAGTTGGTTCGGCCTTGTCAACCAGGTGGCCAACTACGCCCAGTTGCGTGACACGATGGCTCCATTTAAGCCGTTCCTCAGCCCACGCTGTGTGTTCCTATGGTCCCCCGTTCTGGAGGAGGCCTTCCAGGCGTCCAAGCAAGCCATAATGGAGGCCATCCGTGAGGGCGTGGAGATCTACGACATGCAGAAGCGTACCTGCCTCCACCCTGACTGGTCCATGCGTGGCATTGGCTACTTCCTGCTCCAGCAACATTGTCACTGTGCCTCGGGCATACCGGACTGCTGTCCAGATGGATGGAGGATCACCCTCGCGGGCTCGCGTTTCCTGTCCCCTGCGGAGCAGCGCTATGCGGCCGTCGAGGGAGAGGCCCTAGCTGTGGCTTGGGGTCTGGAACAGACGCGGTACTTCACGCAGGGGTCCGACAACCTCGTCGTGGTCACCAACCATAAGCCGTTGGTGAAGATCTTTGGCGACCGTAAGCTGGATGAGATCACAAACTCGCGTCTGTTTAGACTCAAGCAGCGCACCCTCCCATGGCGCTTTGACATTGTGCATCTGCCTGGCAAGAGTAACTATGCCGCTGATGCCACGTCGAGGCATCCTTCCCCCTCGGGCTCAGCGAACGGCCTCTCATTGGGGCTGCCGAGCGGGCCTGACGCCGTGGAGTCAGCACTCATGGCCTCCATCCGCGACGACGCACGGGAGCTCGGAGCCGTCTCTTGGCCCCTCCTCGCACGGGAGACAGCAGCTGACGGATGCCTCGGCCACCTCCTCCAACTCATCGAGCAGGAGGGTGGGATTGACGTAAATGACCCTGCCCTGGCGAGTCTGTCATCGGTCTGTGAGTCCATCTACGCACAGGACGGCGTCCTGCTCTATCGGGACCGCGTCGTGGTCCCCCCATCCCTCCGTGGGAGAGTCCTTCAGCATCTCCATGCCGCCCACCAGGGAACCTCAGCGATGGGGCAGCATGCCCGAGCCATAGTTTACTGGCCCGGGATGTCCGGGGACATTCAGGCCACCAGGGACGGATGTGCAGACTGCAACCGCAATGCTCCGTCACAGGCGGCTACACCCCCCCTGCCGTCCTCACCCCCGTCCACGCCATTCGAGGCGGTGTTTGCTGACTTCTTCAACTATGGGGGCCGCCACTACCTAGTTGTCGGGGACCGTCTCTCGGGCTGGGTAGAGGTCCTGAGCTCTACGGCGGGTACTGCCCTGGCGGGCTCAGCTGGCCTGGTCCAACACCTCCGTTTATTCTTCGCCACCTTCGGCGTACCGAGGAGCTCTCGAGCGACGGTGGTCCGGAATTCAAGGCGAGCCACACTGAGGACTTCCTCCGCTTATGGCACGTCAAACACCGTGTGTCGTCCGTTAGCTTCCCGCAGTCGAATGGGAGGGCAGAAGTTGCGGTTAAGACCGCTAAGCGCCTCCTGATGTCCAACACCGGCCCGTCGGGCGGCCTTGATCAGGACTGCTTCCTGCGTGCTATGCTGCAGCTGCGAAACACGCCTGACCCCGACTGCAACCTCTCGCCAGCGCAGATCATCTTCGGCCGCCCCCTTCGTGGCTCGCTCTCCTTCGTGGCTCGCTCTCCTTCGTGGCTCGCTCTCCTTCGTGGCTCGCTCTCCTTCGTGAACCGCCTCGAGAAGTTCTCGAACCCGCACATCCGCCTGCTATGGCGCGAGGCATGGGCGGCGAAGGAGGACGCCCTTCGGACCCGTATGTCCCGTACCACCGAGTCTCTGGGGACTCACTCAAGACCGCTCCGCCCATTGGCACTCGGCAAAAGGGTATTCCTCCAGAACCAGCAAGGCCCGAGCCCCCATAAATGGGACAGGTCAGGGATCGTGGTGGAGTCGCCGGGCCACGACCAGTATCGGATCAGGGTTGACGGTTCGGGACGTTTGACACTGCGCAACCGGCGCTTCCTCCGTGCCACACCCTGCGCCCTTGCCGCCGCCCGCTGCTCTGGACCATCAGCCCCCACCTATCCACCCGGGCTGGGCGACGCCCCAGGGGATCGCTCAGCGGCCGGCTGTTGGACCCCGCGACTCGGCTATGGGCGCTTCCCCACCGGGGGCGCACCGGTGCCGCAGTCGCCGCCGATGCTGCCCCAGCCTACTCGGCCAGGCCGCGTGAGGAGGCCGCCTGCACGTTACGAGCCCGAGTCCGGCAGCTGGATTTAGACCGTTAACCTATTCCGTCCCATAGCTTTCCGGTCTGGGGGGGATGCAGAGTTTATCGCCGGCCACAAGAGGGCAGCGTCACTGCTGTCGCTGCCCGGATATGCCGTGCTTTGACCCGGTAGTGCCTAGCGGCCATTTTAGTTCACATGTTGTTCATTCACTCCGCCTCGAGTTGAGACGTTCATCCACTCACTCATGTAAGACTGTTTCCCCTGTTTAGTGTGTCTTTAATATATGTAATTTAATATATGTGTATTGGTCATGACATGCATGTATGTAATACTTTGTCAGCTTATCTTGCGGCATTGCTCTGTTTCAGGGTGTCGTCATCTTTGTCAATAAAGTACCAAGACTGACATTGAGGAGTGTGTTTCTTCAATAAGAGTATAATCCATATGTATAATATCAGTTAAAATAAGTGCTTCAACATAGTTAACATTGCAGGAAAGCAAGACCTTAATCTGTTATTTAATGTTTAAATAAAGGTTAATTCGTTTTTCTGTTTTGCACCTCCTCCTATTAATATCTTTGTACATCATGCACTAAACTGTTTTATTTAAGAGATCACTTATAGTATCTTCTTGATTTTTTATATTCTATATTTCTATCACAGACCTTCTACTTTCCCCCTATGAAAGTATATGTACTCTTAATATTTTTTTAATCAAATATAACACAGACAAACAATAATTCAATAATGTGCTTTAACCACTAGGCTGTGCACACAAGGTACACACAGACACTTGTATGTACAACATCTGAAGATGTGTAGTTTTATGCATGCTTTCACATAATTTTACAGCATATTGCTATACTATTTCAGACTCAGTATCTTACATTCAAAATTCAATCCAATTCAAATCAGTAATATCTTTAAAAACTACAAGTCCTTTTATATCAGCTGTGCACCGTTATGGTGTAAATATAACCTATCTATGAATTATATCAAATGTAAAAGTCAGCCGAATTAGTGTTGATACTGCAAGGAGACGTATTGTGTGAAGAGAAATTGAAGATGTTTTTTAATTGTTGATATATTTATGATCCACGTCAAGTATTCAGTTTCGGCGGCATTTCTTCAGTTTTTCCAAAGGTCTTCTCATCAGGGCACTATAAATAAAGAACTACGGCAGATCTGTAATATGTAATGCAGCCGAACCGTGTATTAAAATGCCGTTATGTGATGACTTTCAAAGAGAAAAGCAAGAGCACTCGGAATTAAGTATTATTTTATTCTTTTAAAATGTTTTCCAGATTTAATATAATATAAACACCAAATCCCAGCATGCATTGCGGCTAAAAACATTCAATCAGCGTAGCTGAGAATCTTGGGTAATCGCTCGAAATGCTACGTCTGTTTCCGGTTATTTTTATTTTGAAATTCAGTTCCTGACGAACACCAAAAAAGACCGAGATTATGGAATTAAACCAATAAATAAAAGCAAGGATAATTGTGTGTTATTGGTGAGTAAATAACAGTGTGTTATTTTGAAAAGAATAACAAATTAGAAGGAAAAAAAGATTTTAAAAATACGAGGCTCTGAGCCCCATGCATTTTCCTCACAGACGGCAACACTAAAGGTCTAAAATAAAGACCTAAATGAATATTTGGGATGTTCTTGCCTTTAGATTCTCCCAATAAGTCCAAGTACAGAGGGTGACTTTGCTGTGAAAAAACACATTTCCACCAAAAAAACGTTAGCATTCATGAAGTAATCTTCGTCATAACTAGCAAACTAAACATCATGTACATGTACTGCACAAATAATCAGAAATAAAAACTCATTACTCGCATAAAATGACATCAAAACGCATTTTAACGGTCAAATGAACCTTAAAATAGGCATTTCCCACCGAGAATAACACGAAGGGTCGGCCATCGTTGTTGATCACGTGGTCTATGAAGGTCTATGGGACGCCCTGCCCGTAGAAGCCTGACGGTCAAGGGGTCCGCTGTCCGCAATGAAGGTCTATGGGACGCCCTGCCCGTAGAAGCCTGACGGGCAAGGGGTCCGCTGTGTCCGCAATGAAGGTCTATGGGACGCCCTGCCCGTAGAAGCGTGACGGGCAAGGGGTCCGCAGTCCGCAGTCCGCAATGAAGGTCCATGGGACGCCCTGCCCGTAGAAGCCTGACGGGCAAGGGGTCCGCTGTGTCCGCAATGGAGGTCTATGGGACGCCCTGCCCGTAGAAGCGTGACGGGCAAGGGGTCCGCAGTCCGCAATGAAGGTCCATGGGACGCCCTGCCCGTAGAAGCCTGACGGGCAAGGGGTCCGCTGTGTCCGCAATGAAGATCTATGGGACGCCCTGCCCGTAGAAAAATGACGGGAAAGGGGTAATATAGCGACCGGGAGGGGCCCTGACAGTCCGTCAATATGTGACGGGATGGGAGTGAGAACGTGTCACACACACACACACACACACACACACACACACACACACACACACACACACACACACACACACACACACACACACACACACACACACACACACACACACACACACACACACACACACACACACACACACACACACACACACACACACACACACACACACACACACACACACACACACACACACACACACACACACACACACACACACACACACACACACTGGAAGGAGAGGAAGCGAATCAGACGGAGTCAACGGCTGCCGACTCATTGTCTTGGGTCCGCCCAGAAGTGAAACTGGCCAATGGAAAACTGCCAGCTCACTGGCTAGCTTGCCCAGAAATGAAATCGCCAATAACAAATAGCTAGGGAGGAGGAACCGTCACAACTCCTCCCCACTTGTGTGTATACATATTATGATATTCTTATGCTCGGCGCTGTCTTCTGACTGACTGTCGTGGTACGTATATCACACGGTAGTAGAATTCAGCCCGGAGCGCTCTGTATTGTACTATTGCAGAGTGCTCTGTATTTGTATTGTTGTTTACCATTAAAGCAGATTATTGTTTAACCCTTTATCTGATGCTTTGAATTCCTTCTTTTATAAATCTGACTAGCTCATCAAAGGACACGCGGAGCCAAGGTGGGTTTCAGACCACTCCTTGCTCCAACACCGCCGAGCCAGTCATGTGGATGTCAGTTTTACACAGATTCTGAGGCTGCCTTGCCTATGTTTTTGTTTTCACTGCTAGTTTATGCTTATGTTTAATTAGTGCATTAAAAAATAAATAAAATCATTAATGAAGTTTCAGCTCAGACCCCAGGCTTAATACGTCTCCCTCTGGCCCACCTACATTTATCCAGGCCTACCCACACAATAATTCCTGGCTACGCCACTGTGTGTGACACTGGCATTTGTTTTCAGAAGATATTATGATAGTGTTGTGACGTCCGTTCCAGTAGCCTACTGCGGTCAAACTCAGCCGTCTCTCGTTTGCTTGGTCAAATCAGCAGCTCTTCATTTTTGAGTGCATGATTTATCGCGCCTTTACGGTAATCGCCAAGAAGCGGCACTGAAGCTACAAGAGTAAAAGAATGCATGTTTTTTATGCTTTATTTGCGATACAAATAATTTGTACCATAAGTACTTAATACAATTGACACTGTTTGACTCAGTCCTAGTATGACTGCTACCAACAATAAAATGAAGTACTTTTACTGTGTACTTTTTGGGTAATACTCTGTCAAACTGACTACAATAATGTATTCTGCTATTTGATTTATGCTTTATTTGCGATACGATTATTTTTTGCCATAAGTTTTTAGTGAAATTGATACTGTTGGACTCAGTACTACTTGGAATACTCCCACAAGTACAATCAAGTACTTTTACTTTGTACTTTTTGATTAATACTCGGTCAAACTCCCGTCCTGAGTACAATCATTCATTTATTGTACTCTATGAACTATGATTTATTGTACTCAGAGCAGGAGTTTAACCGAGTATTACTCAATAAGTACAGAGCTGAGCAGAGCACAAACACACACGTCATGCACCTTGTGGACCGGACATCTCCTTCATAAAACGAGTAATAGGGGGAATAATCGGGCAGTTCGATGTGAGTAGAGGTGTGTGTGGTTAAAACGTAGCAGCCTGCAGTTGCTCTTTAGCTGTTCTAATGAAGGTAAACACAGTTAAGGTACAGCTCCACTTCCTACCTGGCGAAACGGTAACTTTTTCGTGCGCTCCAGCACGTATCTCTTGCGCACGAGAAAGTATATCGTGATGAGCAAAACCGTGTCACTTGGCCCAGGTGGTTTCCACAGAATGAACAAAACATGTTTAACGACCATAAACACACTCGTACCGTCCATAGGTACCGGCGGTCTATCCGCCAAAACAAACTTAAGTTTGTGTCAATCACTTGCACGTCACTTCTGGTATGATGGACATTCCCTCTCCGGTTTGATTCTCTAGTTTGTTAAAGTGTTTCGGCAAATGTTAAAGTGTTTCGAGAAATGTTAAAGTGTTTAGAGACTTGTACATTTGTCTCATTTCATGTAAAAGTGTTTCGCTAATGTGATTTCGTTTTATAAAATGTAATTTTGTTTTTATAAAATGTAATTTTGTTTTATAAAATGTAAATTTGTGTCTAGCTTTGTAAAAGTGTTTCGAATCTTGTTAATTTGTTTTTGTTAATGTTAAATAGTTTTTTCTTTGGTAAAAGTGTTTTGCTAATGTAAATTTGTTTTATAAAATGTAAATTTGTCTCAAGCTTTGTTAAAGTGTTTCACACTTTGTAATTGTCGTTTGCACTTCTCACCACCGTAAATTACACTCTCATCGTGACCTTGGACCTGCAACTCCTGCGTGCCCAAGTACACCACACAATTTATGAGGCGTTTCAAAATTCCTCGGTTCCCCTTCACCTTCCCATTTTGAGCGATGACATCCCGGCATTGTTGTTCATCCAGCTGGAGCTCTATCCTGGTCTCCCCAAATGTTTTAAGGTGAATAGTAGCTTTGAGGTGACTTGACACATCTGATGGCGATGTGCTGATTTGGATAAACTTCCTAAATCAGAATATCCATCTCTGGCCTATGACCCACTGTCCGTGCCAAAAAGCAAGCAATCCCAGCAATAAAGCTTTTGTTCCCTGGTTGATCCGGTCATCCAGTTGTATCTGGCGTAATTGCAGATATTAAAATGCCTCTCGAACCGTTAAATTAAGCTGTGGTGTTCGTCGCCCTTTGGTAATTAACTCAATCTTGAAAATGACTCAACCTGTCCCTGGGTTTTTTTTTCACGACACTGTGTCTCAGGGGATCTTAATATTTAAGAACCTATTAATGTGTTATACCAGATTAAATAATCTCAGCTAATTGACGATATAAACCATTTTTACCAAAACAAAACACAAGTCTCATAAGAAGCATCTAAATGACCCCTTAGCGAAAAATGCTAACGGACATTGGCACAGAACTCAAGATAAAAGTACCCTTATTACTTATCGTAGCTACACATACAAGATATCCGATTACAGCTGAGGTTCCACAGATTATTTAGGTATATAGTATCATCACTGAGTGATCCGAACTCGCGACAGGGGAAGCAAACACAGACATCACAACACGTACCTTTACGGAGCTTCTAGAGAGATCGTCTCACCTTAGCTGTCAATCTGATCAAAAGACGTGTTCAATGGCATTAAAACGAGAAAAAACGCGGCTGAATCGGTTAATCCATAGGTTTTTAACGTCTCTGTATAAAAAATTATTTAATTTATAATCCATAATTCCATTTTTATGTAAAAATCGCAGAGCAAAAGTTAGCTGCTAATGGTAGCCACCAGAGTGGCTGCTGCTTCCTGTCTTGGCTATGCGGTAGTCTCACCAGGCCCGGTTCCAGAACAAAATGACTAAGGGTGCATCTGAGATTAGAGAGGGTGCAGTGGTAAAGTGCTATTTTTATAAGTGGGGAGTGTACCTAACACCCTCTATGGGGGTCCTCACCTCCTTTGGGGGGGTCCGGGGGCATGCTCTCCCGGGAAGATTTTTTTTTTAAATATTGAAGTTAAAACCATCAATCTGGTGCACTTTGAGAGCAACATTAAGAGATCTATGGATCTATCAGTAACATTTCTTCAACTATGACAATTAAATGAACTCTATCACAATTAAATGTATTTTTGTACAATTAACATAGATATAGTGCCCTTCCCTTCTCTGTTTTGTCCATATGGGGCATAATTAATTAATTATATGAAATATAATCAACACTTAAAGGTGGGGTAGAAGTTTGAGAAACCGGCTCGAGATACACTTTTTGTTATATTCCATGGAATGCTCTTAACATCCCGATAGCAATGAATATCTTAAGTGCTTTGACAAAAAATCCATACAAAAATGTCACCTGTGGAAGCCGTGGTAGTGTAAAAAGCACAACCAATCATTTTAGCCGGCCCGGCTTCTCTCCAAAAATTACCCCATTAAATAAGACTTTAGTTGCAGCACCTGGTATAATTTAAAAGCTACCCTGCAGTATACAAAGTCATTAAAACTAGCTGCACCTTTACCAGCTTTGATAGCACTTTAATGCATTAAAACAAGTTTGAGAGTATTTACTTTTGGTAATTTAAGTATTTTTGATGCTAATACTTTTGTACTTTTACTTGAGTCACATTTAGATTGCAGGACGTTTACTTGTAACAAAGTATTTTTACATTCTGATAGTTCTACTTTTACTTTAAGGTGGGGTAGGTAAGTTTGAGAAACCGGCTCGAGATACACTTTTTGTTATATTCCATGGAATGCTCTTAACATCCCGATAGCAATGAATATCTTAAGTGCTTTGACAACAAATACATAAAAAAATGTCACCTGTGGAAGCCGTAGTACTGTAAAAAGCACGACCAATCATTTTAGCCGGGCCGGCTAAAATAACTGGATGGCCTACCTGCCTGTCAGCCTTCCACCTGTGCACAAACTTATCTCGTGCCCTCATTGGTAAGGAAGTCTGAAGGAAGAGGTAGATTTGTTCCGGTTGTGTACTTTCAAATTCTAGCGCAATCGAGCTGGTTTCTCCAAAATGACATACCCCACCTTTAAGTACAACATCCGAGTTACTTTTTTCCACCTCTGCGTATTTACTTTTACAGCAGTAAAGTCTCTGGATAAGTCGCTCCAGCAGCTGCAATTCTGCGGTCTGCCAGCAGGCGGCGATATTGTTTATTCATAGAAAATACGTCAGCCGCCATTTTCCCCTGAGCGGAAGGAGGAAGCGCAGAGGGAAAACATTAAACTCTTGCAGTAAAAACCCTCCATAAATATATAAATTCTGTGATGGACGGCCCCGGGACGGATAGCGACTGGAGGAGCCCTCAGTTCCGACAGAAAGTCGTTGCTCAGATGTGAGATATTTTCCTTCAGTGTTTTGTTGTTGGCTAAATCTCTCTTTCTGTTACTGTTGCGATAGCATATTGAGCTAAGCTAACGTTAGCTCGGCAGAGAAAGCACGTCACGTCAAACCGTCCTTAAAAAACCTGTAAATTAACACCGACTCGCATGATATTAAACTTAGCACAGGTCCACAAACATAGCGGAAAATACATCAAGCAAGACCCGTACCCACTCTTCAATTCGGCGTACATAGCAGCAACACAACGATATATATAAGTCATAGTTTATTATTAGCATTATTAGCTACTAACGTTAGTCTGCCCACTCAGCGAGTTAACTCTTTACTCGTTTAAGCATCACTCGAGTTGAGACATTTCATATACACTTTTTTTTAAATGTGTTTCTTCTCAGAATATCAAACTCATTTATTTAAGTGTTTTTTATATAGTTGTACTACCACATTACGTTCTTCTACGTTCATTACTCATTCCTGACATATAGGGATACAACTTTTTTTTTAATGTTTAATTATGCTGGGCAACATTTCTTTTCATAGATACAAATAAATAAAGCAAGACAAAAATATCCACGCATTCAACTTAAATAAATATGTATTCTACAAGTCTAAAGGAAACATTGGCTCTACATTTAATAATACATGTGCATATGAATCACCGCTACTATACAGGCCACAGGGGTATACATACAGTATGTATATAAGGGCCATTGGAGGAAATATTCTGTCCCACCTATGACATTTCAAATAATGCACGGCCAAAATCCCAGAACATGCACCTGTTATTTCAGATATACTTGTCCTCCTTACACAAAATGTAAATTCAGTTGTAGAAAAAGTGGTTTCTCAATATCATTTAAATGGTCAAATAGCTCTCAAACACCCCTTAAAAGGCATGTTTCTCTTATCCCTCCTTGGTGACCAACTTCCATATCAAATATAACATTTACAATTGGTTATTTATTCACTTTTCTTGCAATTATTGTGTAGATATGTCTTTTGTAATGGTCAAAGCTATTTGTTTAATCATAGGTGTGTCCCTCAACATGCATGCAACCCTGTTACCAAAACCTATTAAGCTTGGCTTAAAAAAATTACAAACTGGTAATTAGAATTAGAATAGGAAATAAAATAAATATATATTACACAAAACTACACAACAACAATAATAAACACATGGAAAAATACTAGGCCAAATATTATAATAGTATGGAAACTCTCGGATTTTTCATAGTGCCTACAATGTTATATGTGATATTGTGATGTCTTTATGTAAACAAACACGCATGTAAACAAGACGGGCATATGGAGGTTGATAACAACACGGTAAAATGACACACTTTATTGTGATATATTGGTATTGAAATATGCATGACGGATATCATGATAAACAATATGACAATATCACCCAGCCTTTATATAATTGTTATGTTAAGCTTATTATCAAAGAAGACTAAAATGTATGTTTATTTAAATGGAATTGTCTGCAGCATTTCATATATTTATATACAGTAATAAAATCAATAATGCATTTAATTTTTCGTATACTCAAAGGTGCTTTTCAACCTAAACATTACATAAAAGCATACAGACGTGCATGCATACAATTCAAAACACAAGATGCAGTAAGATTCATGAATGTGTAGTTTATAAGAATTTAACATGTTCAGAAAGGTGTAACTGCGTTGAATATTTTTCTCGTTTAAAGCCATAGTGTGAATGATAAAACCTTGTTAATTTCATCCATGTGCATGATTCCAGTGAAGAAGCTATGAGGAAGGCAGGAACCGCACACACCAAATCGAGCAATGACATGGAGAACCACGTCTACGTAAAAGCCAAATCCAGAGTGAGTACTGGGAGTCTTTCCCACGGCGGGAAACGTGTTTTCAGAGCAGGAGTTTGCTTAAAGAGGAAATAAGGATTATTTTAATGATGGATGTTGTAACAGTTCTCCCTCTTTCTTTCCTCAGGAAGAGTATTTATCTCTGGTCGCGAGGCTGATCATACACTTCAGAGACATTCGTGAGTATTTGACTCTTAATACAGGGCGGTACTAATACATATGCTACACAGCTTTTAAACAGTACAACAAATGTAATGTATGGATTTGGGTTGTAAAGTCTTTGTCATAATGTATTATAAAGTGGTACAGGAATGAGTCCTAAACCAATAATTGAGTCAGAATGTGATCACTTCCTGTTCCCTCAAATGAAAGTAAATGGCTTTTTGGGTAGATACAGAAGGTTGTGGTTAACACAAGATGAAGAGATTTTTCACATTTTGTCGACATCAAATATGTCAGGTAACAATAATAATAAAGCTTTATTTATTTAAATGATCAATGTTTTACCGTAATATATTGTTTCAACAGTTACTATATCACTTTATTTTTAAATGTTTCTATTATTATTTTAATTATTATGAATCCAGATGATTTAAAGCATCAATAACCACGCCATGCTCCACAGTAAGTGCAGGAGTTTCTAATCACATGTCTCTCGTTGACAGACAAGAAGACCCTCGGAGGCCCGGGTGAGTGCGCTGTGTGGTTTTCTCACTTGTCTTTGCTTTCCTTTACTTTCAATATAGTCTCATGGTGTTTCAGGGTTTATACGATACGATAATACTTTATTGGTCAGATCAAGTCTGGAATTTGACGATGCTGGAGCTGGGTAATATTCTTCTGTTGTCTATTCTTTTCCAGATCCCATGAATGCCCTGACTAACCTGACGGGGGTTGGAGGCCCGGGCGCCATCGGCATGGGGCCTCGCCCTGCCGGGGCTCCCGTTGTTGGCATGGGGGCCATGGGGCAGATGCAGATAGGCCAGCATGCCATGGCGGGGGTGGCTGGAAACCCACAAGCCAGTGAGTGTGTTTCCTCTGTGTGCTGTGATGGGCGTTACACGCCTCAAAGTAACGTGTTACTGTAATCAAACTACATTTGTCTGTAAGGTAGTAATGTAGCGCGTTACTGCTGACAGCAGTAATTCCAATACAGTTACCAAGCACAACATTATCTCATTACCTTGTAGCGGTTCGACTATAGTTGCTGGGTGCCAGTCAGGTCAGGCCTGACAATTTATAGTTAAGATCGAGTCAAACCCTACAAAGGGTACATGTTACCGACGGGAAACACATACAGCACATGCCCCTCTTAACCAGTACCATATTTCTGTATTTTCAATATAGTAAATTAATACCTTTGAACAAAAACACACAACACATCTCTTTAAAGGCAGACAAATAATATGTTCAAGAACAGTGAGTCCCATGTGAGTGAAACAAGTGTAATCCATATAGTTCATGAAAAATAGTCCAACAAAAATAGTATAATCCACAAAACTCCGTTCCAGGTTTTCTTTGTACCGTTCCTGGTTATTCCAAAACAATAATCCACACATCGTATTAGTTTCAGTTCAGTTCACCAACCACAGAAAACACATCTTCGTTTCACTTCCCCATCCTCCCACACAACACTTTAAATAAATGAGATACTTGAATGTCTTCAACTATCTGCATATCAGTCTGTTTGCCAGCTCATAGAGTCCTATTGTGAACCCAGACATGTTAAGTACCACACAGTGCTATGTTAGCAATTTATAGTACATAGAAACTGCAGGATGCCAACCTGCATATGTTGGGTAGTTTGCACAATTGGCGTAAGTAGCATCCATTAGCATTACTTACCATTATAGCCTATGTGGAAAATAGTTTTAAAATGACTTGGCTGATCTGGACAATTTTGGAGTGATTTTTGATGTTATTTATGATGCTGAATCAATTTCTGCCATTTTCAGGATCACAAACAACAGTTTTAATCAGAAACTGCAAATAGTTGTCCTCTCGAAGCACTGGTTTTGTTTACTATGTTTACTATGAAAATGACTGACACAAATGTGCTCTCTATATCCAATGCTCGTAACACTACTCATGGTAGTCAAAATCAGCCCACCGAGAGTACCACTATGGCCACTTTCTGGTTACAACTGCAATTTTTGATACTGAGAAGCATCCTCAATAACCCCCCAAAGCACCCCCAAATTGTCCAAGTTTTTTTTGTACAATTGTTTACATAGGCTATAATGCCATTCATTTTAATTAATGCAAATTATGCTAATTGTGCAAATGGCCCAACATATGCAAGTTAGCATCTGGCAGTTTATATACATCTATACATTTCTGACATAAAACTTTGGGGTACTCAACATTTCCGGGTTCACTAAGCTGGCAACAACATTACAAACATGGCTGCTGTTCAAACAAAGAGGTCTGTGCACAGTATTGTCCTTATTATATTAAGGATTTTGGCTGATCTAGTTCTAATTTAGGTTAACTTTATATTGTTATTTGTCATTTGATTTATTGTGCATCTCAGGGGATTTTAGTAATACAAAAGTAATGTAACAAAGTGTTACTAATTACTTTCAGCAGTGAGTCATTTAGAAAAACAAGGCATTACTTTTTTTTAAAGTAACTAGTAAAGTGTAATGCAATACTGTTTTTGGGCAACTACCCCAAAACTGTCTGTGTGACAAGGCTCACACACACTTTCCTTGTTGCCTGTGGTTGGTGTTCCATTGTTTGCACTTTCACCTATCCACACTCCAAAGAAAGCAAGTGTCCCCTTAAATCAATCTTCTCCCCCATTCCCAATATCCCTTGTGAAAGGCAGTATTCAATATTGGTTCTATTTACCTACACAGATATACTATGAACAGTGCTTATCTTTGACCTGTTCAAATCTATTATTTCTTGCCATTCCTCTTCATGCACCCACAATATTTGAAGTCCTCATGGTAGACAAGAGGTCTTCTCAAGGAGGAGTGTAAATAAATGTTCTGTCTTAAAGTGATTAAAAAAAAAGAATTGTTTTCATCATGGTAGCAAATCTGATCACACAAACTCTCTTCAAAGCTATTATTGAATTAGTTAATTGGGTTTTTTTTTTATACCTCCCGGTGAATTTGCTAGAGTTGCATACGGCACCAACTGGACTTGAACATGGAACATAACAGGAGCATGCTCACTTGGAAGCTTGCTAAGAGTGCAGTACTGCACGCGGACATTTGGCCCTATGTTTGTGTTTAGGACTGACTCTAAACTGTGTCTTATCTTCTTCTCTATCACCCTGCAGTAGGGGGTCCAGGACAGATCCCCATGCAACAGATGGTACAGGCGCAGCAACAACAACAGCAGCAGTCCATTCAGTTCCAGCAGTTCCAGCAGCAACAGCAGCAACAGCAGCAACAGCAGCAGCAGCAGCAGAACGCCTTGCAACAGCAACAGCAGCAGCAGCAGAACGCTGCCATCCAGCAGCAGTTTCAGGTGCAGCAGCAACTGAGGGTGCAGCAGATGCAGCAGCAGCAGCAGCAGCAGCACCACCAGAACCAGCAACTACAGCAGCAGCAGCAGCAGCAGCAGCACCAGAGCCAACAGCAGCAGCAGGCCCAGAGCCAGCAGCAGCAGAACCAGGTACTGTAGAGCTGTAATTAACCATTCATTTCTTGATTAATATCAATACAAATATTGAAAAATGTTGTGTAATGGTGCATTCACAGTTTGACTGCTGCATCATTTGTGTTTACTTGCATCACTCAAACTAGACGCTGGGATGCAGGGCTTATATTCATGTAGATACCAACAACAGAATTAAGATATTTTGCCGTGATTTTAATTGTAATACACATATCAAAAAACATTGCCGAAATAACAACATACCATGAATGAATGCTTTTGGAAGTGTGCACACAACACGGCAGGCAAAACACTTGTGAAATGCCTGCTTTCCGAATGGAGGTCCAATCAATCAGGCTAGGCTATGCTACCATTATAGCTGATCTGTCCACACTCACAACAACGTCGTACAGACATTAATGAAATAGCGACTGTATTCCCCGTGCCATAGACCTTCTGTGGTTTGTGCTTTTATAAACACTGATTTTGTCCAGTTTCTAAACAGTTAGAGCCCAGAGCCAACAGCTGGTGTTTTGTCTTGGTTTTCTCATTCTACAACGTCAGTGACGACAGGCTGAGATTCTCACCAATGATAGGCTTTTTGCGAGGCAGCGTCACGCGAAAATATGGCTTGAGTTTAAAGAAAAAGATCTCTAGCAAATTAAGCTAATTTGTAGGGATGCTCCGATCGATCGGCCGCCGAACCAATATGTTTTGGATGCATATTGTTCTAGTATTTGTTCAGGCTGTTACATACAATTAATCTCTGTTGCTACCTGCTGGTGAGTAAATATTAAAATCAGTTCAAATTGACAGCCGGTCCGCGGGTTTTTTTTTATGTATCTGCCGGTCCTTGGCACAATAAAGGTTGGGAACCCCTGTCCTATAGGATTCAGATCTGGTGACTATGGGGGCCATTTGAGAACAGTGAGCTCATCGTCATGTTCAAGAAACCAGTTGGAGATGATTTGAGCTTTGTGGCGCGTTATCCTGCTGGAAGTAGCCATCAGAAGATGAGTACACTGTGGTTATAAAGGGATGGACATGGTCGCAGCAGAGACTAATCAGACCAGGCAACATTTTTGTACAATTTTGGTGAGCCTGTGTGAATTGTAGCCTCAGTTTCCTGTTCCTAGCTGACATGAGTGGTACTCTGTGTGGTCTTCTGCTGCTGTAGCCCATTTGCTTCAAGGTTGACCTGTTGTGTGTTCAGATAATGTCTTCTGCATATCTTGATTGTAACTAGTGTTTTTTGAGTTACTGTTGCCTTTCTATCGTCTTTAACCAGTCTGGCCATTCTCCTCTGGCATCAACAAGCATTTTCGCCCAGAGAACGTCTGCTCACTGGATATTTGTATTATTGAATAAGGTCTGGTGTACATAACCTTAAAACACTAGGGTTGGGTGATTTTCACCCATGCGATTGTGTTCATGTGATTTTCATTGTGTGTTTCAAATATACCCAACATTAGTGATGGTGTTCTGGTGTTCTAGGGCTAATAAAGTGTCCAGTTATGCCCCTTTTTCACCAAACCAGTTCCAGTTCTAGCTCCATGCTGGGGCCTTTCTGTTTCCGAACTGGTTCTTCTTTTTAGCCACAGTTGTGTTTCCACAGCAGTGGATGGAGTCATAGCAGCGGTGCTAAGGCATGTGGGCTCAGCATAATGTGAGCGCCGAGCGCGTGTCATTTTTTAGTGTGCACGTGCGAAGTTTCCCCTCAGCGTTTCCATGTGTCTGCCAACACACAAGAAAGGATCTTGAGGCCTAGTACCAGGGCCGGTTCTAGCCAATTTGCTGCCCTAGGCAAGATTTTATATATAAAGAATAAATGAAAAATCTCTACAAAAGACAAATACACTACAAAAACAGAAACGTATTGACATAGGTAATATACGTCAAAATTAGAGATGTCCCGATCCGATCACGTGATCGGGGATCGGAGCAGATCAGGTGATTTTGAAAAGATCGGAATCGGGAGGAAAAAATCGGGGATCAGATTTTTTTTTTATTTTATAAAATATTTTTTTTTAATTTCATGTTACAAAACAAAAATGACCATGTCCACGTCTTAAAGTCATCCTGATGACTTAGTTTTGGTTTAAAATTACACAACATCATGTATGTGTTGCTTTCTTTGGGCTTGTTTTCATAGACCTGGTTGCTTATTCCTCTCAAATCTGGCAACAGAGTGGGCGCAGTGTCTAATAGTAGCAGTAAGCTAACGAGAGGCTACGTTCAGCTGGTGACTCGGGAGTCGGGACAGAGAAAATGTCAGGAGTTTGGAAGTATTATAAAATTGAAAGCGAAGGCAGTGTAACAGCCAGATGCAATGTTTGCAAGGCGGAGGTTCCGCGTGGTGGAAAGAACAGAGCTACGTTCAACACGACCAATCTAATACGCAACCTGAGAAACAAACACCAACAACAACAGGACGAGTACACAGCGGCCACTAAGGTAACGGCACTGAAACAACCAACACTTTTAAAAGGAAAGAGAAACTGCCCCAGAACAGTGAAAAGGCCAAAGAAATTACAGCCAAGATAGCTGAATTCATCGCGTTGGATGACCAGCCGTTATCGGTTACCTTTTGTATGTCTTAATGCATTGCATAAAGATCGGATCGGGAAAAATCGGTATCGGCAGATTGTCAAAATCAAATGATCGGAATCGGATCGGGAGCAAAAAAAAGGTGATCGGGACATCCCTAGTCAAAATGGCTTCAAATGTATTCAGTATTTTATGAACATGTTTTAATTGGGGGGTCCTCTAGGGGGGTCCAGGGGTATGCCTTCCCGGGAAGAATGTTTTGAACATTTTAAAGTAAAATGCTTCAATCTGGTGCACTTTGAGCACACAATTACTAGAGACCTGATCTAGGGGGTACAACTCTAAACACCCATATGAAAAAGATCGGTTTACATTTTAATAATCAAATAAGTATATGAACATAACCAATAACCTACCATAGCCAATAACAAATAAATAAAATTAATTATCTAAACACTCAGAGTCCTTTACCTCACTGAGCCTCTCAGTCTGACAGGAGAGCTCTCCTCCACCCTGGTTGTAGAAACATCTACTTCTTATATCCGTTAGCGCAGCTAGCACCAGATTCTAATAACAACAGCGCCGGTACCGGTACGCTCTCTCGCTCCCACGCTCACACTTTGGCTGTGAACTGCGGGCGCCTGATAAGCCAACATCCCCCACTTTCATCACTTACAGCGACCATCGTACAGGGCAAATGAAAATTGGAACGGCGTGAAAAGGGTTACATTTACTTAATTATGAATGTTGTTACATCAACGGCGAAAATTAGGATGAGTGCCTAGGGTCAAAAATGTTTTTTCCCCTCCCAGAGGTACCAGCGCAGCGCCCCCCAGATCTGGCGTAAAAAATCGGCCCTGCCAGTACATACAGTGGCAATTAGAGATGTCCCGATCCGATCACGTGATCGGGGATCGGAGCCGATCACGTGATTTTCAAAAAATCGGGGATCGGGAGAAAAAAATCGGGGATCGGGATTTTTTTTTTTTTTTTTTATATAAAATATTTTTCTTTTATTTAATGTTACAAAACAAAAATGACCATGTTCACATCTTAAAGTCATCCTGAGGACTTCGTTTTGGTTTAAAATTACACAACATCATGTATGTGTTGCTTTCTTTGGGCTTGTTTTCAGACCTGGTTGCTTATTTCTCTCAAATCTGGCAACAGAGTGGGCGCAGTGTCTAATAGTAGCAGTAAGCTAACGAGAGGCTACGTTCAGCTGGTGACTCGGGAGTCGGGACAGAGAAAATGTCAGGAGTTTGGAAGTATTATCAAATTGAAAGCGAAGGCAGTGTAACAGCCAGATGCAATGTTTGCAAGGCGGAGGTTCCGCGTGGTGGAAAGAACAGAGCTACGTTCAACACGACCAATCTAATACGCTACCTGAGAAACAAACACCAACAACAACACGGCGAGTACACAGCGGCCACTCGGGTAACGGCACTGACACAACCGACACTTTCAGAGACTTTTAAAAGGAAAGAGAAATTGCCCCAGAACAGTGAAAAGGCCAACACAATAACAGCCAAGATAGCTGACTTCCAGCCGTTATCTGTTACCTTTTCTTTCTCTTAACGTATTGCATAAAGATCGGATCGGAAAAAATCGGTATCGGCAGATTGTCAAAATCAAATGATCGGAATCGGATCGGGAGCAAAAAAAGGTGATCGGGACATCCCTAGTGGCAATGTCTCAAGATTTAGCAAAAATACACCTTTATTGAACATACAGTAACACAAATACTACAAATCCACAAAACAAACAATCAAAAATGAAAAAGGGTCGCTGCAGATTTCAGCAGCGGCGCTGCGCCGCCACTATTTGTATATAGGGGAAACACTGCACCGCCCAGAGCCCGACTGGTGCTGCGTCATTCTCCCCAACGCCGCTCACAATAACAACAACAATGGGGGGTTGCGTTGGGTCGATGATCGTGTTGCGTTTAATCATACGAAGTCAGATTTAAGAACTACTTCTCCAACCTTATACTTTTCTCCAGAGTGCCATGGTTCATTATTATGTGGTTCAGCGGCATTTACCAACTGCTTTATCCCCCATCCCCATAAGTGAATGTGTGTCAGTCTGAATTGACGCTGTTTGGCATCACAACGCTGTTATGAAAGTTTCTCTGGTATAAAATGGGTGATGTTAGCATAGCAACCGAAGCTAATCGGACTATCTTGACTACTTGTTGCTATCCTATTGTGGCATTAGCTGTTTTTACAGGTATATTTTACCGGCGTATTTTTCATTATGATTCTACTTGTGATAGTCGGACATGGCAACCTGTGCAGCCCATGTATTGATTCCATCCGATAGCTGCTATCATACAAAACAAAATGTCTGTCGGCTCTCCACAATGATCAATAACAGCGAACGGATGATCATTGAAGTAAGGTAAAAAATAAATAGAATCAGTCTAAGCCTGGTTAGTGTTTCCTGACTTTATAAAGTTTTTTTTTTTTATTAAGTGTGTGGTTGCGTTCTAGTCACTTTGCTCAACAACAACTTTTATTTGCCGTACTCGCCATGAACTGTTATTGCTCGTTAATCTCTCCCCCCTCCGACGTAAGCGTGAAGTATTGGTTCTTGCCGGGCAGTCGAGTGGGGCCAGCTAAGTACCGGTTTTCGGTGCTTAGAGGCAGCTCCGCTGCGGTGGAAACAGAAAGAACCAGAGCTAAATCAGGCTCTAGCTCGGAACCGGCCCTGGAACTGCTTTGGTGGAAAAGGGGCATGAGTGTATATGCAGGGGTGCACATAACTGGTACGCATGCGCGGCAAAAATCTGAAATGCGTACCATCACTTGTCACTAAGCGCCTTTGCGTAGCGACGTACTTGTGAAGCTTTTCCAGAAGGCGCTTAGATCACTGGCCGACAGTCGGTCTCCGTGTGCACAGACGGGGCTGCTGTTAACGTCGGTCTGTACAATGGAATTGTGCCAAAATGACGCCAACCGGCTGCGGAGGGAGACTCCCCTGTGCACATTCTGCACGCTCAGCACCCCGTCCCGTCCCGTCGGCGTTCGCGACACAGAGGGCTTCATCACATAAGTTGGAGTACCAAACACTGACCCCTGGTACTCATCTGAGTACCTCACTGAGAAAGTTATGTGCACCCCTGTGTATATGTCAGCATTGATGTTCTGTTGGTGCTAGTTTTATATCTGTTTGTGTCTGCAGATGCACCAGACGAGGATCCAGCAGCAGCAGCAGATGGTGCAGCTCCAGCAGCTGCAGCTCCAGCAGCAGCAGCATGCCCAGGCTCAGGCCCAGGCCCAGGCCCAAGCTCAGGCCCAGTCCATTCAGCACATGGTCCAGCAGCAGCAGGTTCAGGCTCAGCCTCAGCCTCAGCCTCAGCCTCAGCCAGGGCAGATGCCTCCACACGCACAGCAGCAGCAGCAACAACAGCAGCAGCAGCAGCAGCAGCAGCAACAGCCCGGTATGGTGCCTCAGTCTCTGGCCGGACAGATGACTTCCGCTCAGCACGTTCCCATCAGCTCGCTCAGTCAGCAGCAGCAGCAGCAGCAGCAGCAGCAGCACCAGCTAAAGATCCAGGCCTTCCAGGTGAGACAGAGCAGCCCCCTTAACACCTGAAACTTCTGTTGGAGTCCTCTTCGAATCAACTGCATCACTGTTGACAGAATATACTCAAGCAATTTGGGGATTTGATTTGGTTCACTATTAACTGTGTGGTCAAGGAGTGCCATAAAATAAAGAAGATTATTCTGTAAAAATAATAATATCGGAAATATACAATTTGATACATACAAAATAAGTAAGTATTTAAGAAAATTGAAAAAAAAGGTAAATATAAAGACAAATAAATTAAGGATTAATCAAGAAAAAAAATTATAGGGGAAAAAAGCCTCAAATAAATGTCAATAAAAGACTTGGAAATATAAAGCAAAGATAAATAAAGTAACAATTTGATAAATAAAAAATGTCGAAATGTAACGACGAATCAAATAAGAAATAATTAAGTAAATAAATAATGTGGTAATATAAAGACTATTAAATAAGATAAAAGTAAGTAAATTAAGATCAAAGTAAATCAAACATTTAGTAATAAAAAAGTAAATACAAATGTAGACTTATAAACTAATAATTAAAATAAGTTAATGAAATGTGAAATACAAATAAATACAAGAACAAATAGGTTAGTAAAAATGAATTTATTTTCCATTTATTTTTTATATATTAATAAATGAATTGTCATTTTGTAATATACATTTTTGGGTTAATTATTGTAGAGGAAACGTCTGTATAGCAGCAATGCAGGAGGAGTCACGGGAAGAGCAGGAGCTTTGATGTCAAACACTGATGGTTTATTTGGAGCTTTGGCCGGAGGATTCACATCACAAGTCCAAGAGCCAGAGGTTCTGACTTCACGGGAGAGTTGCCACGTCAATTCTGGAGCGCCTCTCTCTCGTTTGCCCATTTAACTGGTTTCGCAGAGAGTAATCAACATATTTGAGAAGATAGCCTAAACAGTTGGGAACACTGAGTTACTTGCGTCTGACACTTATGGCCTCGAAGATTTCACACCTTGGAGTCCACAAACACAGAGAAGGAAGTGTCCCAGTGTACCCACAACAATACACCATCTGTGACCGAGGGTTGCCCGGTCATAGAATGGGAACAACAACATTATGGCTGAAGCAGCCGATCTCCTTAAAGGAGATAGCAGACGTCAGGGTTGGTCATGCACGTCATATCTAGGAGTCTAGGACAATTATTTCCCTAACAATTATTATAATGTAATCTATCTCAATCTTTTTATAGTTCCTTAATATTTTCCTTACTGGTTTGGATTTATTTATTTTTGCTTCCAAAAACCCAAATGTGTTGGTCAAACTTGAGCCTGATGAATCACAACTCAGGGTTCCAGCAGTATGCTTACCCCCCCTCCTCTGCTTGCATGCTTTGCCGTGTGTGTGTGTGTGTGTGTGTGTGTGTGTGTGTGTGTGTGTGTGTGTGTGTGTGTGTGTGTGTGTGTGTGTGTGTGTGTGTGTGTGTGTGTGTGTGTGTGTGTGTGTGTGTGTGTGTGTGTGTGAAAGCAGGCCCGTGCAGCCTTGCAGCAGCAGCAGGTCCAGCAGCAGCAGCAGGCAGCTCAGCAGGCAGCACAGCAGGCTGCCGCGCAGGCGCAGATCAACGCAGCCGCTGCAGCTGCTGCCGCCGCCCCGGGGCAGGTGAGACTGCAGACGCCTCAACCTCAGGTGCTTTATGTGTAAAAACTCTGAATGTAATCACTAGGGTTAGGAACTGAAACTAGGTTCCAGATGAGAACCGATAAGAAAATGCCGGGTACCGGGTACCCATACAAAATACACCTTTTCGGTTCTGCTAAACAATAAGTGTCGCTATGCAACCGGGTGAGGCCACAAAGTATAGCGCAGCATTATGCATTTGTTTACATGCCCACCGGAACCCCGAGGCATTACCAACAGATCAACGCACAATCAACCCATACAGGACATCTCTTTCTCCACATTAAGTGTTAGACATTAGAGTTGACTATTCTTGTCTGTCACATAAGTGGCGCAACTGATGCGGTATTGCGCTAAGCGGAAATTATTTTTGACCGGACACTTTGACCGGAGAGATTTAGATTTCTTCAGCATATTTTACCGGTCGTAGTCCGGTAATTACCGGCTAACGGGAACTCTGCTGAATACTCCAGGTACTTACCCATCAGTTAATGGGGCTCATTTTTATTTTGCTTCAGTTTATAATCGTAAAAGATCGAAAAGTTCAGATTCATTTTCGTGTCCGGTTACACTTCCCTCGCGTTTATGTCCTTATCGATCAGATCCAGCTCTCCTGATCGGCCTTTATAGAGAGCCCCGATCAAACTATTAAGAGTGAATATCGGCCGATAATGATCGCCGTGCTGTCGGAGCATACCTAATTATTACCGGACATTTTGACCGGCAGGTTTTGAATTTACAGTTTTTTAAATAAATGTTAGCAGCAAAAAACCGGTAAATATCGGAAACCCTGGTATGTATTTATATTAGGCGCTTTCACACCAAGTACTTTTCCCAGGAATAGTTCCTGGAACTTTTATTTCCCAGAACTATCTAGTAAATCGCGTTCACACCGGAATAAATCCCTGAGGGAGGATTAGGCAAATGAAGCCGCTGACGTCACTTCTTCTTCTTCTGCTTTGGGTTACTGGCAGGCCGCAAACAACTTCACGGCGTTTACTGCCACCCGAAGTCCCGGAGCCCCCCGGGTAACTCGCCAGAAGCGCCGACACCTCCTCATCGCTCCACCGATCCCACGCTTTATTTTGTGTTGCCATAAGTTAGTCTCTCTCCGTTGGTGCGCTGGGCTAATGCTAAAAAAATATATTTTTGGTGTGAACGCAACACCCCAGGAACTATCAGAACTATTTCTGGGAAAAGTACGCCTAATGGCTTTGGTTCATGTCCAAACGCACCATAAGGCATCAGGGTTAGAGTGGAGGATAGGGGCTAACGTGTGTCTGTATGCTCACCTGTCCTCTGAAGTTGGTTCGTCCCGGGATGATTCCAGCCCGGATGCCTCGAGCCCTGAATCCCTCTATCCCGCCTCCAAACGCTGCAGCTGCCGCCGCGGCTGCAGCTGCCGCAGCTGCCGCCGCTGCTGCTGCCGCCGCTGTGGGAGGACAGCCTATGACACAGCAGGTATTTATCCACACTCTGCCCCTCCCCCATGTGCCTCTGTCTACTGCTAGGGACGTGTATTCTTATGAAAAGATTCAGCACAAAACAGTATGGTGTCATAGAAACAGATTAAAGTATTTTATTATAGAGGGAAAAAACTGGAAAATTGGAAAAAATAATCCCAATATTGTGAGATTCAAGTGGCAAATTTACAAAAAACTAAGTATTCTCTGAGGTTATAAAGTCTGAAATCTGCGAGAACAAAAACCCTCCAAACTTTAAGAAAACAAAACACTGAAATTATTTTTGTTTCCTTTTAAAAAAACAAAACGCCTATTACTATATTTTTAGGTTGCTTTTTTTAAAATCCAAGCCTTTGCACACATAATAAGGCCACTGTAGGTTAAAATATAAAGAGGGAAGTTATGCCAGAGACATAACTGCAAACTAAGAGGTTTTAATCTAAACTCTCTACAGGAAAGGGAGCAACCACAAGCCTAAAAGGGCCCTTTGAAGCGAATGTGTCCGGCCCCCTGGAGGAGTAAAAGGTCTTAAAGTTATTCAATGTGAATGTAATACTGAATTGGCCTTATCCTTTTATCACTTCCCTTAGGTACAGCAGCACTCGATGATGTCATCGCCCTCACCTGTGCAGGTGCAGACGCCACAGTCGATGCCCCCCCCTCCCCAGCCGTCACCTCAGCCCCCCAGCTCACAGCCTAACTCAGCCAGGTACTACTAGCTGTATCATAATTATAATAACAACATAAATAATAATTATGACAGTAATAAACCCTTATGCCTCACTAAGGACATCTTAAAATGTTTAATAATTCTGTTTGTGTACATACATTTGTCATTCATTAAGTAAGTATACATCAGTTCCTATATTAAGTGTATATTTAATAGTTAATCCAAACTACACTCAGTCAAAAATGCCAAAATTAAAAATGTATAAAATCCAGTTTTATTTATTATATCAGGCTTTTTTAATTTAATTTAATTTCAAACCTTTATTTAACGAGATTGGTCCCATTGAGATCATAGATCTCTTTTTCAAGGGAGACCCCTGCGCTTTGCATCTAAAGCCCTGGCTTTAAGATGCAACTGTATACTATTTTCAGCCAGATGGAGACATTTTCTCATGTTCGCTCTATTACAAAAAAGACATGCTATTTTCTTGGTGTCCTGCACAGAAAATGAAAATGTATCAAATTCAATGTTGGTGCTAATTATTGACTTATCACAAACTGCGAAAATATATTCAATCTAGTATTTAATATAGGCCTACAGGAGATAACAGCATTATGTAAACAACCACTGTAAAGTATCCTAGTTTCAGGTGCTACACACAGTTTCTTTTTTTATTTAAAAGTGTTTATTTTTAAGCATTCTATCATTCTTACAGTATTGTTTATTTTATTTAATAAAAAATATTTAGCAAAATCTTTGGCATATTTGTTATCCCGGGTTAAAAAAAACTATCCAAAGAACAAAATGAAAAGAAAAACCTAAAGAACAAATGAAGAGTCTAAAGTTTTGGTCCAACACTCAAACAAACGCCTGGGTTAAAACTCAGAAAATAAATAAATGTGTTGTCGTAATGATCAGCAATAACATTGGTTTATTGATTTGACTTAAAAAAACGTTTTGGCATCAAAGCATCTTTTTGTCCGTCTGTGACGCGGGTTTTAAACTGCTTCCTGTCTGCAGCTCCGGCCCCACACCGTCGCCGGGGGGGTTCCAGCCCAGCCCGTCCCCTCAGCCCTCACAGAGCCCCGCCAACGCCCGGACCCCCCAGAACTACGGAGTCCCCTCACCTGGGCCCCTAAATACTCCAGGTACTTAAACAAACACAGACGCACAGATTAAGAGCTACATAAATCACATTCTATTGAAGTTAGCATTAGCATTTATGCTAACAGTAAACAACTGAAAATACATTAACATTTCTAATAAAAAATAGGAAAGCATTTATATCATATCATGATTGGACAAAAATAAATCGTTATCCCTATATACACACATATATATACTGTATGTGTGTGTATATATATATATATACACATATATATATATATATATCAGTGTGCGAAAAAGTACACGTCCCACCGTCCTGGACGTGTTATTTACAATATCGGACAAGTAGATCTTTCAATTGACTTGTCCGGCGGACAAGTGACGTTTTTCGCCCCGATTTATTGACAAATTATTGATACATTCAGTTTACAAAAGGCAGAACTCATTCGCAAATTGTCCGTGTCCGCCATTGTTCGTTTAGAAATTTTAGTTTTGGTTCTGCTTGTCGATTCCTAAGGAAATGTATCTCGCCGCTTTCTGTACAGTTAGACGGGAGCGGGGCGGGAAGTGTAGCACAGTGGCCGGGTTGGGAAGCAAAACTCGGTTCCGAGTAGGAACAAATAACAATTGTCCGGTACTGGGATTAATAAGAGTTGTGAGGACAGGAGGCCGAGCCCCGCGGACTGCAGCTCTCTCTCTCTATGCTCCGTATCAGCTGATCGCTGCATGGTGCAGCTCAGCGTCTCTCTCTTTTTCTACACACAGTGGATCCGCTGCCTGTTTAACAGCCTCATCTTTGTCAAACTTTCTTATGTTCTTTCTCTAACACATAATGAAGGTTATTAAGCGTTTTAGCTCCTGTGTTGTTAATATTGACCATCATTTCCTTTATGAAGTGAAGCAGCCTCCCTGTCTGTGTCCTCGCGCTGTCCTCTCATCCCCGGACCCCCAGGCTCGGAGGAGCAGGGATGTCAGTATTGTTTATGAAGCAGGGTATAGAAAGTACATTATTGAAATGCTATTTATACTATTTATTAACTTTTACAAACAGTGAGTAGCTGGGCAGCTGCAGCATGTGTATTGCAGGACATGTGTAAGCGTGCAAGTGTCTTTGAGTTGTAGAAAAGCGCTAGGCCTATAGGCTATAAATATAATAATAATAATAATAACTTTATTTGTATAGCACCTTTCATACAGGGGATTGCAGTTCAAAGTGCTTTACATCAGTAAAAAATAAGACATAACATTTGTGTAAAACAAGCAGCAAGAGCAAAGCATAAAGTGGGATAAAATAATTAAAAATAAAAACATGGGGAATAAAACATAGAGAAATAGTGCAATGTCAATCACAGAGAATAGTGCAGTATAATAGTGTAAAATCAGTAAAATGCTTTGGTAAAGAGATTTAAAAATGCCTAATGTATTGGCTTCCCTAATATTGTTGGGTAACATGTTCCACAGTTTTGGGGCGTAGTTTACAAAGGCTGCATCACCGATCTTCTTTTATGACTCTTTCTGGTGACCTCTAATAGACCTGCATCTGATGATCGCAGTGTTCTGGCAGGTGTGTAGTTCATTAGAGAGTCAGCAATGTAGCTGGGTCCTTGTCCATTTAGAGCTTTGTATATGAGGAGAAGCACCTTAAAATCAATTCTAAAAGTTACAGGAAGCCAGTGTAGAGTAGCTAAGACAGGACTAATGTGTTCCCTCCTTTTGGTATTCGTAAGTAGTCTAGCTGCAGAGTTTTGAATGAGCTGGAGTCTTTGTACATTCTCAAACTGCACCACTTAGAACTAACTAAACAATGCAGAGATTATTTTTATATAATTGTATTCAATAACCGTAAGAAATTCAACAGTATGAAGTGATTTGTAAATAGGAATACAGATTTGACTTAATGTTTTCATAAATATATTTTTCTCCCAGTTTGTCATGAGACTGATTTACCCTCTCCAAGAACCGGAATCGAGAACCGAAAATAACCAGAATCGAAAAGCAGAACCGGAATCGTTAAAATCCAAACGATACCCAACCCTATGTGTGATGCAGTAAAATCTTACCCCTCACTTACGTTAGCGGTGTTGTAAAAACCGTGGGAAAATGTAAAAAATACGATGACGAAGAAGAAGATTCCAGTGGCCCCAATTTTTGTCAATTCTGGACAAGTGAAAAATGTATTCGGACAAGTAAATTGCCAAACTCACTTGTCCATGGACAAGTACTCTCTAAAAACTTTTTCTCACACTGTATATATATATATATATATATATATATATATATATATATTAGTGCTGTACAAATTATCGCGTTAACGGCGGTAATTAATTTTTTTAATTAATTGCGTTAAAATATTTAACGCATTTAACGCATGTGCAGAATGGCCCGCCCCATACGTGCCACCAGTGGCAGCGCCAGGGTATGGCTGGGGTAGGCTACACCCATACCAAGAAATGGCTTAGCCCCACCATGAACAATGATGTTAAAGTAAGCAAAATAAAGTCTGCCAACTCGCACGGAGTAAATTGCACAGACATCAGTTAGTAAGATTGATTTCAGTTGCCACGGTTTTGAAAACTTTTGTCACGTAGTGATCGTCTTCTCAATAGAACATCTTTGATAACGGCGTGGTGTTGTTGCAGGAAGTCCCGACCGAGAATACTTTTGCTGTAGGTACAGTAAGATATACACATAACTGGTACGCAGGTTATGTGCGTAATCTGAAATGCGTACCGTCACTTGTGTCACAAAGTGCATTTGCGTACCGACGTACTTGTGAAGCTTTTCCAGAAGGTGGTTAGATCACCGGACGACAGAGTCGGTCTCCGTGTGCACAGATAGGGCTGCTGTTAACGTCGGTCTGTACAACGGACTTGTGCCAAAACTACGCCACCCGGCTGCGGAGGGAGATTCCCCCCCCCTTCACTGGAGAACTGCGCTAAAACAGCTGATCACAACGTTCACACTCTGTGGTGCCCCCCCCCCCCCCCCCCCCCCCCTCTGTCGACTTTCCTGAAGTACTCCCCCGTTGATAGAAATCAACACGTAATGAATTAAGACCCCACGGTTTGATGATTGATAGGTGTGTGGGTTGTCTTTCATTTTGACACACAGAAAAATGTTATAATAAACATAGATACTGTATGTTAAATGGATATATCCGCCTTCTTTCATTTATCTTTCCATTCCCACAACAATATACATAAATAAATAGCATATTTTGGCCATAGTTCGAATGGTGATTAATCATGATTAATTAATTTTTAAGCTGTGATTAATCTGATTACAATTTTTAATCGTTTGACAGCCCTAATATATATATATATATGCTGTATATATACAGTGGGGCAAAAAAGTATTTAGTCAGCCACCAATTGTGCAAGTTCTCCCACTTAAAAAGATGGGAGAGGCCTGTAATTTTCATCCTAGGTACACCTCAACTATGAGAGACAGAATGGGGGGAAAGAATCCAGGAAATCACATTGTAGGATTTTTAATGAATTAATTGGTGAACATAAGTATTTGGTCACCTACAAACAAACAAGATTTCTGGCTCTCACAGACCTGTGACTTACTGCTTAAGCCAGTACATGTCCAGGCCCGTCTGAAGTTTGCTAGAGAGCATTTAGATGATCCAGAAGAGGATTGGGAGAATGTCATATGGTCAGATGAAACCAAAATAGAACTTTTTGGTAAAAACTCAACTCGACGTGTTTGGAGGAGAAAGAATGCTGAGTTGCATCCAAAGAACACCATACCTACTGTGAAACATGGGGGTGGAAACATCATGCTTTGGGGCTGTTTTTCTGCAAAGGGACCAGGACGACTGATCCATGTAAAGGAAAGAATGAATGGGGCCATGTATCGTGAGATTTTGAGTGACAACCTCCTTCCATCAGCAAGGGCATTGACGATGAAACGTGGCTGGGTCTTTCAGCATGACAATAATCCCAAACACACCGCCCGGGCAACGAAGGAGACGTAAGAAGCATTTCAAGGTCCTGGAGTGGCCTAGCCAGTCTCCAGATCTCAACCCCATAGAAAATCTTTGGAGGGAGTTGAAAGTCCGTGTTGCCCAGCGACAGCCCCAAAACATCACTGGTCTAGAGGAGATCTGCATGGAGGAATGGGCCAAAATACCAGCAACAGTGTGTGAAAACCTTGTGAAGACTTAAAGAAAACGTTTGACATCTGTCATTGCCAACAAAGGGTATATAACAAAGTATTGAGATGAACCTTTGTTATTGACCAAATACTTATTTTCCACCATAATTTGCAAATAAATTCTTTAAAAATCAGACAATGTGATTTTCTGGATTTTTTTTTTCTCATTCTGTTTCTTATAGTTGAGGTATACCTAGGATGAAAATTACAGGCCTCTCATCTTTTTAAGTGGGAGAACTTGCACAATTGGTGGCTGACTGAATACTTTTTTGCCCCACTGTATGTATTTGTGATTGTAACAAAATTATGAAATATACATTCCTCTATACCAGCGGTTCCCAACCTGTGGACCGCAAAGGCATTGCAAGTGGGCCACCAAATCATTTGCAAAACATTATGATTTGTGTGGAAACATTTCATTATTAAGATTTTTTTTAATTTGAACCTCTTTTCCTTTCTCTTTCTTGATCCTCTTTAGCAACGGTCTTTACAGTCCTTGACAGCGGTCTGTACTATTGGATTAACAACGTGTCACATGTTCTGAATTGACCAAACAGAATAGAGTATTCAACTAAACTATGTATAAAATAAATATAAAATAAACTATAATAAAAATATCTGTTAGTGATGGCCAGCTCCTTTTCTAATTAAAATAAAAAGTACTCGGAGAACTTTATTTAGCCTCCCTATTGTTTATGGTTGAATGTGGGCCGCGAACATATTTTTGATTCTTAAGTGGGCCCTGAGTTGAAAAAGGTTGGGAACCGCTTCTCGATACAAACACTTACAAACAAGCATTCATTGATTTAAAAGAAAACAAAATACAACACACTAAAACAATATATATATATGTATATATATTCATTAATGCTATTTGAAGATTCAACAATGTGTTATCTCGTAATCAGGATTTTAAAATAAATCAAACTCGTTTTAAATTATATTAAACAACATTGCCAGCCCTCATTAAGAAAACTTCCTTGTCTTCAATACATTTTATAAATCTCTTGCAAAGCGTTAAATCCAGGCTTTTGAGACGCACACAACTTCAAGACTAAAACATTTCCATATTTTATCAGCTTAGCTCAGAATGTTTCAGGTTATCATGGGCAGAAGATTGTGCTCTTAAATCTTCACTTCACTCATGAAATCTCAGATTACCTGGAGTCTTTTCTGTTCCTTCCCTTATCTTCCTGCCCCCCCCCCCCCCACAGGTAACCCCAGCTCAGTGATGAGTCCGGCGGGAGCCACGTCGCTGGAGGACCAGCAGTACATGGAGAAACTCAAACAGCTCTCCAAATACATCGAGCCGCTGCGCAGGATGATCAACAAGATCGACAAAAATGAAGGTCGGACTCAGAGTGCAAAAATGATGTACCCAATGACAGATGATGAGTTGGAAACTTTAAAAAAAGAAGAAGTAATTTATTCACTTCACTCATTGGATAATATATATATTACAGGGTTCGTATAGTCATTGAGAACCTGGAACAGTCATGGAAATTCAAAATGCAAATTCCAGGCCCTGGAAAAATTATGGAGAACAATATTTTTCCCAAAGTTTTGGAAAAGTCATGGAAATGTAACTAAAGTTGCATCAAATATAATTCATATTTTATCTAATCGCCAAAACAGTAATACTATAATGATAATAAATACTGTATCGTATAGTAATGAAATGTAGGGAGGCGTGTGGCGCAGTGGATTAGTGCGTTGGTGTTCGGATCAGGGGAACAGAGGTTCAAACCCCACTGCAGTCAGCATGTCGTTGTGTCCCTGAGACACTTCTCCCCAAATTGCTCCTGTGGGGATTGCCCACAGTATTGAGTATGTAAGTCGCTTTCGATAAAAGCGTCTAACGAGTAACATGTAATGTAATGTTACAATCACGCCCTCTACTCTACAGTGGCTTTAGCCTTTTGGAGCAGCTACTATTTGATATAAGGCTGCCAAGATGCCAGGGAAGTGCAGTTTCAACAATGTATGGCTTCTAAATGATATGTACCAATTAGTGTTAATTTCGTTGACTAAAACTATGACGAAATATGTTCCCCAACGACCTTTTTTTCTATGACTAAAACGAGACGATGACGAGACGGCACCGACGGCAGTAAACAATAACTGTAACAAAATCAACATGCAATATCGTTGACGAAAAACGACGAGACGAAAATGTAGTTTACTAAATAAAAACTATGCCAAAATCTCTCTTTACTTTCGTTGACGAAAAATGAGGAGACGAAATATTATCAAAGATAACGTTACATCTCTGATAGTCAGTTTTTCTCCCAGCAATTCCATTTCCGGTGCTGCGGCAGAGCAGCAGCTGTGTGTCTGTGCTGCGCGTGGCGGTACATTTAAATTGCAGCGGCACACTGAACTGTCAGGAAGACTCGGGTCTAACTCATGAGAGGTTTCTCAATACTCTAATTTCCCCTCCTCGACTCCTCGGTCCTCCGGTAGTGACCCGGAAATGAATTTCAGCGCACCATGTTGAAGGACATCTCATTTCTCTAAATGCACATCGAGGACCGAGCGTCGAGGAGGCTCTCTGGAGGAGCTCTAACCGAGGAGACACTGATGGCTCCTCCACGGATGCATTTCCGGGAACGGTGGAGGCGTGACGCACGGCCGGACTTATCTCAGCCAATGACAGCTCTGCATTCATCCCCTGGATATTATTTTAGTAACTGCTTTCATCGCGTTGCGATGTTTCCAGAGAGAACAGCTGTGAGGTCCGTGCAGAAAGCAGAGCAGTGTGTAAAATATATATCACTCAGTATAACAGGCCTACTCTCTTTATTTGCTTTAGTTTAGTAGATATCTACAAACAAAGAGTCGATATTTTTCTTAGACCATTTAGTGCTTCACATAATAAAATACACAACGACTGTAGCCTGATTATGCTTTAGGAGCTGTAGGTGTGTGTGTGTGTGTGGTACAGTGTGTAGGTGTGTGTGTGGTACAGTGTGTAGGTGTGTGTTGTACAGTGCGCAGATGCGGCGGACAGACAGGTCTCAGTTGGTTTGGTGTCCTTACTTTTAATACGTGTAAATACAACTTTTGGCCCGTAATTTCAATTCCCCATTTCAGCGACCAGAGAGAGGGGGGGGGGGATATATCCAGTCTCTGATTGTGTTACGTTATTATGAGAGTGCTCTCATACTTTAAATTGTATATATTTATATGTGTGTGTGTGTGTGTCCGCATCTGTAGCCTGTTATTGTCTCATTATACCGCACTGTGAATGAATCAAAGTAAATATAGAAGTGGTCTTGAACACATCTGTCCATCAGACAGAGGGCTGCTGCCTCCTGTCATCATTTGGACGTCTCTTTAAAATGACCGCTCAGCGGAGAGGAGTTCTCATTTCTCTAACCGCCTGCTGCTTCCCCTCCTCTCCTCGGCTCCCCTCCTCGGCTCCTCCGCTCGCATCTCCTGAGGGCGGGACTAAGTATCGAGGAGGGGAGTCGAGGAGGGGAGTCGAGGAGGGGACATTTAAGAATTGAGAAGCCTCTATGGTCTAACTAACCTCATTTAACAGAAAATAAAATGGCAACAACAGGGCTTGGGAACAGTGGTCGCGTTAACAGAATACCCCCCCCCCTGTCAGCGCGAGTGAGTGACGAGTCGTGTACAGACTCGCAGGTAATAATGGATTATGACGGCAATGTCCATCAAAATGACTGACAACGAAAAAGTCCAAAGCCACCACTGCTTGGGAGAAAGAAACGATGTGATATTTGGGCCCATTTTCGCTACAATGAGGCGGAGAAAAAAAGCGAATGCATTGTTTCATCAGAAGGGAAGCAATGTGGCCATAACACAGCTGGTAAAACCACCACAAACCTGATACTCTCTGCAAAGCTTCTTAATCATTCAACCTGTGTTTTTCATCAAATAAGATATAATCTTATTGTGAAATAGGTTTGACTAAAATGACAAATTATTAGTTTTGGCTAGACTAGTTTGACTGAAATGTTCTATATAATCTGATGACTAAAAAAGACTCAACCGTTTTCATTGACACAAAGTCGACTAAAATAATTAGTTTTCTTTGACTAAAATAAGTCTAAAATGCTCAGACTTTTAGTGGACTAAAAGTTGACTAAATAAAAACAGGATTAAAGTGACTAAATATGACTAAAACTAAAAAGGAAATTTAACACAGGACTAAACTAAATAAAAAAATAGCTGACGAAATTAACACTAGTACCAATTGTGGTTATCAAAAGACATTGACCCAAGACGTGCTAAATGCAAACTGTGTTACTGATATTTCGAATATGGGCGATGCAGCGCTTGCTAGCCACATGAAAGAAAGAGTCATTTTTTTGGGTCATGGAAAATGAGGTGAAGGTCATGGAGACGTCATTGAAAATCAATGGTGAAAAAGTGTATGCACCCTGATATAATATGACATTTTCCACTTAGCCAGTTATCAGGATAATTTACAAAAAGATAATGTCCAAATATGACCTAAGGATCTTAAAAATAATGATATAACAATTTAAAATATTAATTAAGAATCTCAATTTTAATGACTAAAGATCTTAAAAATAATGACTTAGTATTTCAAAATAATGATATTTATGAAATAATTGTATTTTTAAGAATGACATTTAAGAGTCACAAAGTATCTGAAAATAATGCTTATTTATTTCAAAATGATGACTCAGTATTTAAGAATAATGACAAATCTCAAAATAATGACTTCATATCTCAAATTAATGATTACAAAGAATTTCAATATGTATGTAACATAGTATTTTAAAATAAAGACTTAGTATCTCAAATAAATAACTTAATATCTCATGCATCTAATCTATATATTTTTTGATTTTAGAGTTATTCTGAAAGTAATATCAGTTTTCATCTTGTTTTCTTCTTAGCTGGCAAAAATGGGCTTTCATACAATAGTAAACAAACACTATAGATTATTTGAGAAACAAATTGATAATGATTTACCTATATTTACAACATGTTTCCATTTGAATGTCTGAGTCTACTGTTATACTATTTTAAATGGAGGGATTTTAAGAATGACTTGTTGTTGTGTTAACAGACAGAAAGAAGGACCTCAGTAAGATGAAGAGTCTGTTGAACATCCTGACGGATCCAAACACCAGGTAACAGTTGATCCTCGACGACATCACCAACAACAACACCAACAACAACACCACCTCACAGTTTTTCTTGTGAATAAAATGTGTATCCTCTGAGCTTCAGGTGTCCTCTGAAGACGCTACAGAAGTGTGAAATCGCTCTAGAGAAGCTGAAGAACGACATGGCCGTGGTAAGAAAACCTTTAATCACTTAACATTAACAATAATTACCTGCCCATTCATATTTAGAAGAAGGATGATTCATCTTCACTTCTTATCGTCTCCACCTAAAAGGACCTGTGCACTGTCTTTGCTTTTGTATTAACAATTCAAATCTGCGTAACATGGTTTGAAAGCTACATAATAAGCTAATTAACAGACAGGGTTATGACACTTTAATTTTATACTCAAAGGTATTGATCACGGAGAAGATCGGTAGCTCAAAAGAGTTGTAGCATAGCAAATATAAAGCCAACTGTTTAAAGGGAACCTATCATGCAAAATACACTTTTGTACGTCTTTTATACATGAACATGTGTCCACGGTGTTCCAGGGAACTCACCAAGTGTCAGAAAACACAACCCTCTCTATTTTCCTCCATACCCAAATCTCTAAAAAAGGGGCTGCAACGGATCTGATACAGACTGATCCTGATTTGAACACTGTCCTGACGTCAGGACGGTGGCGCTACGGCTATTGGTCAATTCTCCACCTATCAGGGGAATGAGAGGTTGGGCCACGGCCGGCCATTGCTGCTCGAAAGCGCTGGAGACGCTGTAGTACATGTGCCAGGCCTGTAAGTGGCGCTGTAGTCTGCCACCAAAGCAGGGAAGAAGACTTCCCTTGCATGGTTGCCATGGTTGCCCTTCTGTTTATTCTCCGCTGTGGCTCTTTTTCTCCCTCCCCTAGGCAAGCGTTTGCGCCTCCTGCTTTAAAACAAATGAATAATGACTCTATATAATCATATGTAAGGGATAATGTGCAGCGACGCGGTCATTATGGGGAAAAGAACACCGACAGGCTGATCAGGAGCCCGACGCGAAGAGGAGGGATCTAGATCGGCATGAAGGTGTTATTTTTGAGACGTATTTTTTTTAAATGTCTCCAGAACCATAACGTCGGAGCTTAATGTTACCACTGTCTTTAATAATTCCGGCCCGGGCCCGTTTGATACCGGGGCTCGGTACCCATCCCTACATGGGGAGAGGCGCAGCATATTGCTAAGGAGAGTTCTCATTATTCGCGGGCCAGGAATTTGCAGGCAGCTGTGCCGCTGGCTGTCGGTATACGTACTCTGTGTGTGTTTGTGTGTGTGTGTGTGTGTGTGTGTATTTCGCGGGTTGCTAAATGTTTTGTGCGTGTGTGTTTATGTTGACATGGAGGTTTAATAACTGTGTGCTACACAGAACGTGCAGTCAGTTTCATTTTCATTGCCGTTCGTAGAGTTAGCAGGGTATTTTTATTTTAACTCGTCCCAAATTCGTCCCAACATTTTTTTTTATCCTCCCCGACACTATTTATTTCGACGACGGGACGCCCTTAAACTCGAGCCCTGAATGCAGCTCGCAAGCTTTGTTCACTGAGGGCCACATACAGAAAACCATACTAAGGGCTGGGCCCCTCACTAGAGGTGGGGTATATTGTCTCAAGTTAAGTTTAAAAAAATCAATCAAATGTATGTAAATGATGCTTGATACTTCAATATGCTTTGAGAAAATAAACAGCTCTCCATAGGGCAGGGGTACTCAAACGTTTTTGTTAAAGGTCCAGTTGTGAATTGTATACAAGGTCAATGGTCCGGATCAATGCCAGTAAAGTCTGGCAGTAGAAGCATTAGAAAGTCAAGGTACACTTGCGGTTAACTTGCGGCAATGCGTGTCACGCTTGCGCACACAAGTAAATAGATATTCACGTTCATTCTCACAACGCGTCAGACACAAGAGAATATACATTGAAGGGGACCTATCATGCAAAATGCACTTTGTGATTTTATACATAAATATGTGTCCCCGGCGCGACGGAGAACTCACGCAGCGTCAGAAAATAAAACCCTCTCTCTTTTCCCCAAATCTTTTAAAAACAGGGGTACGACGAGCGGATACAGATTTGCTGCCGATCTGACGTCAAATCGGCAGCGAAACAATGCCTGACGTGTTATGGACGTAATCTCGTCTTTGTTTACATTAGCAAGCCTCGCTAACACTCAGAGCTAACCTGTACTGTAAGCACATGTGTTTAAAAAGCAGGAAATAAAAAAAGGAACTCACCTTGTGATAAACCCGCAAGAGAAAAAGCATTTGAGCTCCATACTGTTTCAGAAATAATCTTTGATGTGGTTTAGAACAGATGGCGTTTTATCACAGCAGAATTTAACTTTATCTCCGGTAGAATTCTTATCAGGCTTTAGCTCCGCCTCCTCTTTTTTTTTTTTTTTTATAAAGCTAAGGACCCAAAATCCGTGTTTCTCTAACAGGGCTGCAAAAGAGGGGTATGAGCAGTATGAGGCATGGCTACAACTGTTGCAAAAAACTTCAGACATGTTTTGTATAGGTATGGCCCTACAATATATTTTTCCAATATAGCATAATAGGTCCACTTTAATTTACATCAGAATCAATCTTTTAAAAAAAAAATTATATATATTTTTTTTAATGTATTTTATAATGGGACACAGGATTCGGTCCGGATTGATTTGCAGTTCTTAAACAGAGGCTCGTGCTCTGCCTTCACAGCCATGTATAAAGGGGGGAGAAAGTTAAATATGAAGGGTATATTTCAAGCTTGTTATGCAGGTTCAATTGACTGAATCTATTTGTGGGCTTATTAAAGGTGGGGTAGGTAATTTTGGAGTGCGCTAGAATTTGAAAATACACAGCCGGAAGAAATCTGCCACTTCCTTACAGAGCCCCTCCTCCAACACACACGAACGCGCACATGACCAAAGAGGGCACGAGATAAGTTTGTGCCCCGATGGAAGGCTGACAGGCAGGTAGGCCATCCAGTTACTTTAACCGGTCCGGCTCAGATGATTGGTCGTGCTTTTTACAGTACCATGGCTTCCACAGATGACTTTTTTTAATGGATTTATTGTCAAAGCACTTAAGATATTCATTTCTATCGGGATGTTAAGAGCATTCCATGGAATATAACAAAAAGTGTATCTCGAGCCGGTTTCTCAAACTTACCGCCTTTAACACATGAGTACTATTATATATATATATTTTTTTTTTTCATTTCAGTTGTTGGCCATATTTCATTATATGTTTGGAATCTGCTCAACAACGGGCCGTAGTTTGGATGCCCCTGCACTACGCTCTGTTACCAACTGTTTGTTAATCCACCCTGGTACCTTGTTAACATTGAACGTTTTGTGGCTGCAGTCTCAGTGTGTGCTTGTCGTTTCAGCCGACCCCCCCGCCCCCCCCGGTGCCCACCAAGCAGCAGTACCTGTGTCAGCCGCTGCTGGACGCCGTCATGGCCAACATCCGCTCGCCGGTCTTCAACCACTCGCTGTACCGAACCTTCGCCCCCGCCATGACGCCATCCACGGCCCCCCCATCACGTATGTTTCCCCCCCCACTCTGCAGTACATCTGCAGTACATTCAAGTTCAGGTCACATACAAATAAAACACTGGAGTACTTCTCTACAGTATAATTAGTCGACAACTGAGTACTCTGGATTAACGGAGACTCTGGTGTTTAAGTGGTATTCAAAACATAATTCCTAATGCTTTTTACTAGTGCTGGGCTATATTTAGATATAATATTAATATTGTGAAAAGAGACTAGACACCATGTGAGGATTTTGGATATCCTCACATTACAAATGTGTATTTTTGTTCTGGTTTTAAAAGCTGTTTACATGTCATTTTCTAAACTCAGACTGTTCTGCTTTTTGCCTTTACCCACAGTCATTATATTCAGTATCCTAATGATTAATTAAACGATTGGCATATTTGAATTTTAATACAAGACATATATAAAAGTTTAACTGAATACAAAATATATAGAATTAGAAATGTACGAAAGTTGAAAAAGTGACTCATTCAAATGTCTAAAAATACAAATAATAGAAAACAGAAACGGAAGTATGATTTTTTTTTTTTTTTCTGCTTAAAAAACAAGTTATCAATTATTAAATAAATAGAATAATTATCTTTTAACCAATCTACTCTCTAATTCTAGATGTATGCACCAATGTGATTATGAATCAAGGTATTCATCTTGATAAATCACCAGAGGGGGGAGAAGTACTCAGATCTTGTACTTGAGTAAAAGTAGAAGTACCAGAGAGTAGGAATACTCTGCTACAAGTAAAAGTACAAAAGTATTAGCATCAAAAGTAGCAAAATTAAAAGTAGTCGTTGTGCAGATTGGTCCATTTCAGAATAATAGATATGATATGTTTTATAATGATTGATCATGAAAGTGTTCTCAAAGCCGGTGAAGGTGCAGCTAGTCTGAAGTACTTTGTAGACTGCAGGGCAGCTGGTGGATTTACTCCAGGTGGAACTAAAGTCTGATTCAACACTTGATTATATTTCACATCATTCATCCACATCTGTAAAGTAACTACAGGTATTAAATACATGTAGTGGAGGAAAAGTACACCATTTACCTCTGAATTGTATTGAGTAGAAGTACATAAAATGGACCTTTGTAAATAACTTATTATTTTGTTATCAACACGATTAAAGTTTGATTGATTGACAGCGCATAGAGATTTAAGAGTTGCATAAAAAGTGAAAGTAAAGAAAGGTTGTGTTTCTGGTCCTCAGGGGTCCCAACGTGACAGGCAGGAAGAGGAAGCACGAGGAGGACGAGCGGCAGACCATCCCCAACATCCTGCAGGGGGAGGTGGCCCGGCTCGACGTCAAGTTCCTCGTCAACCTGGATCCCGCCTTCTGCAGCAACAACGGCACCGTGCACCTCGTCTGCAAACTGGGTCAGTAGTCTGTCTGCCAGCAAATGTTGAGTGCCCCAAAGTTTACTGATAGAAATGTATAGGGTGTGCTGATTTCTAACTTCTAGGGGACTCAAAACTGCATTTTTGATCCTATAAATATCAGTAATGGATACAACATCCTCAATATACATACAAAACCACACCAAAACTATCCAAATCAGCCAAGCCATTTTTTAGCTATTGTCTGCTTATGCTAATTGTTGCAACTAATGCTAATAGTGCAAATTGCCCAACATATGCAAGTTAGCATCCGGCAGTTTCGATAAGATAAAATAAGATGGACCTTTATTCATCCCCGTAGGGACGACACGCCAAAAGCCCATGTAAAGATTCTATTTGCCGACTCCGCATCGGCTTTTAACACCATCAAGCCAAGTATTTTAGCAAATATTTTAACTGAAGAATTCTCACTTGAACCTGGTCTGATCTCCTGGATCGTTGACTTCCTCAGCTGTAGAACTCAGCAGGTCAAAATAGGCATGGCACTTTCTGACACAATAACTACCTGGATAGGCTCACCCCAGGGATGTGTCTTATCCTCCCTTTTATTTATTGTATACACCAACTCCTGCATCAGCACTTTTCCCAATAGGCACTTTATTAAGCATGCAGATGATACGGCCCGGGTCAGCCTCCTCTTTGAAGAGGAGCATGGGCCTGTCCTTGACTTCTTTATTAACTGGTGTGAGGAGTCAAACCTGCTTCTAAACACCTCAAAAACAAAGATTGATTTTAGAATAGCACAATCGCCCAACCCTACTCTTTTAAATAGCGAGCCCATTCAATGTGTCACTGAGTACAAATATATTGGTGTCGTGCTTGACCACAAGCTCAGATGGGATGTTTGGACTGAGAAAATAAAAGCTAAGTCTCAACAAAGAATGTTTTTTTTTTACGTAAATTATTGTCTTTTAATGTCGGCAACAGAATGGTGAAGATGTTTTATCTTGCTTTTATTGAAAGTGTGCTCTCCTTCGGCACCATATGCTGGTTCGGCAACGCAACTGAGGCACAGAAAAAGTCAGTCAGGAGGGCCGTAACTTTGTCCAGTAAATTGACAGGAATCTCATTTTCTAATATAGAATGCTTACAAGGACAGAGTTTTAAAATTGGCACACAATATTGTGAATGACCTGAGGCACCCTCTTGCCTCTTACTTTGAACTGTTGCCATCCGGGCGGAGATATCGTCCCCTCTGTTCAAAAAGAACAGGGTTGCGTTCCAATTGTCCATTTAGCTTAGGAACCTTCCTAACCAAGTGAAATGACCCGGAAGTCCTTCAGTGGCAGCCATGTTAAGTGCCGTTCGAATTCTCCAAATGAAAGGAATGGAGGTTTCAAACTTCCTTTATCACCTCCTTTAGCTTAGGAACCACTGGACCTCCCTTGACGAAAGGAGAGGAGAAAATGCTGCCCCACAATGCATTGCAGCCGCAGCATTTGCCGTCACTCAACAGTCGGCCGTTCACGGAAACAACCGATTATGACCGAGAAATTATATCATGAAAGTTACGGTGCTTATTAAGCATTTTAAAACATAGGTGGTAAGTTGCCAAAGTGCTTTGTTTTGAACGTTCATCAGTATTATAATCAAACAGAAATATGAACGTTAGTTTTTACTGAAATGATCAAATAAAGTCAACATTTCACAGTCTTTACTGAGCTGTGTGGGGTTGTTCAACTTTTAAAAGATGTTTGAATGGTGATATACACAGTGAGAGATGTTAAGGACTAACGTTTATAATAAATACATTTGTATTGATTTTAAGATATTTTCATAGTTCATACAATCATACGTATTGGGATCATTTGGATTAATGTGGACCGGAGGGAGAGGGTGACGAAGAGCATACATTTCACTTTCCTTTTTTATTTCAATTCCAACTTTGGTCATGAAGAATATGTTTCTCTGTTGTCCCCGTTCATAAAGCAAAGCAGCAGCATCAGAGCACGGTGCAGAGTCTCTAGATGAGTTTACAGTAGTCCCTCGTTCTTATTAAACATCCATGTTGTAGTCCGCTATAGAAAACTGTAGTTTCCATAGTTTCCCCACAGCAGCAGACGCACATTTATGACGTCCGCTGGCGCATCATAAACACGTCGGATAGTGAAAGTCCTTTTGAATTCTCCTGTCCACTATCCCTTAACCCCGGGACGTTTCACTCAGAGGTCAAGGAATAGGAGATAGGGTTAGAACTTAGGAGCTGATTTTTGGATTATCGGAACGCAACCCGGATCTCGGCTGTCTTTCGTCCCACAAGCCATCAAACTACTGAATCAATGATGGCTAGGACGCACTGTTTACCCAGCTGGTCCCTGGTACCCTGTCCCCCCTATTTCGCAAATAATAATAATAATATATTTTATTTCTATAGCGCTTTTCTTGAACCCAAAGACGCTTTACATTTGGGAGAGATGTTAGACAAACAAAACAAAAACGAAGCCAAAAAGAAACAAAACAGAAAATCAAAAAGAAAAGAAAAATGATGGCCTATAGGCCCCTTGTCATGTCTGCCGATATCTGGTTTTCTTATGTCTGTTTGCTTTAATCTGTGTCTATGTTGTTGTCAGTGACGTATTGTCTTATCTTTTTAAATGCCTTTGTGATGTGCTGCAACCCATTTTCCCCTCGGGACAAATAAAAGGAATACTAATACTACATTCAGTAGTTTAACAGCAACAGGGTAAGAATGACAAAGAGGACAACACAGATTCATACAATTCAAGATAAAATCAAAGATACAAATACAATTATATACAGTTAAGTAACTATAGAATAAGAAATTAATTCAAATGAACATGTATACATATTGGGTCATATATACATATTAGATATATTTACATGTGAAAAACGTGTGTATATCTATGTGCTGCTGACCAATACTATACATTTCTAACATAAAACTTTGGGGTACAACATTTCCAGGTTCACACTGCTGGCAAGTATTCTGGATGGGAGCAACAGCTTTAAAGAAGCGATTTAGCTGGGAAACCCTGGGCTTGCAGGGTGTTCTAATTGTGTGTGTGTGTGTGTGTGTGTGTGTGTGTGTGTGTGTGTGTGTGTGTGTGTGTGTGTGTGTGTGTGTGTGTGTGTGTGTGTGTGTGTGTGTGTGTGTGTGGTGTGTGTGTGTGTGTGTGTGTGTGTGTGTGTGGTGTGTGTGTGTGTGTGTGTGTGTGTGTGTGTGTGTGTTCTCAGATGATAAAAACCTTCCCAGCGTTCCTCCTCTGCAGCTCAGCGTTCCTGCAGATTATCCCGACCAGAGTCCATACTGGGCCGACGACGGGGACCGTTACGGTGAGAGCACCTCTTATTTAATCAGGGGCAATGTGACAAATCAAAGATGAAAAATAAGCGGTTTATGTTAATCAGGTATTAAATACAAAGTCTCTGAAACTGCTCACAGTAAAACATGTTTGCTCCAGCTAAAATAATAATACACCATCATCTTGTTGTTCTTCGTCCTGAATGTGTGCTATAGCGGTTATTTTGTAGATACTTGATGGTTAAATGCTATGAGAAGTCAGAAAAAGCCCAAGGCCAGGACAAAAATCTGCAATACTAGCATGGAAATATTTCACATCAAGAATCTTTGAAGCTTTAAAAAATTGATTGACATATATTTAATAGAAATATGATATTGGGAGATCAGCATTAATGTTGTGATTGGTCAACCGCTTAGAGCTGTTCCGCCTCTTTACAATGTGTTGGAGCACTAGCCAATAGAAGCAGTGTGATGTCACTATGTTCTGGAAGTAAACAAAGGAGTCCAATGGTGGCGGTTCAGGCAGGGGGGGTGAAAACACAGTACAGGAAAGAGAAAACAAAAAATAATAATAATAGGGAGCTAGTTAGAATTAGCATTTAGCTGCACTAAGTAACTATATGATTACATTACATTACATTGCATTTAGCTGACGCTTTTATCCAAAGCGACGTACAATAAGTGCGTTCGACCAACAAAATACAAACTTGAAAAAAACAAAATCATATAAGTACATCAGGCTTCATAGAGCAACAACATTTCAAGTGCTACTCAACTGGCTTTAGATAAGCCAGCCCTTTGTTAGTATATAAGTGCTTTATTAGTAATTCTATCGCTCGAAGTGGAGTCGAAAGAGATGAGTTTTCAGTCTGCGCCGGAAGGTGTGTAAGCTATCTGCTGTCCTGATGTCAATGGGGAGCTCATTCCACCATTTTGGAGCCAGGATAGCAAACCCACGTGTTTTTGCTGATGAGATCTTGGGTCCCCTTCGCAGCGATGGTGCAGCGAGCCGTTTGGTTGATGCAGAGCGGAGTGCACGTGCTGGGGTGTACAGTTTAACCATGTCCTGGATGTAGGAAGGGCCAGATCCATTCGCAGCATGGTACGCAAGTACCATTGTCTTGAAGTGGATTCTAGCAGTTACCGGAAGCCAGTGAAGGGAGCGGAGGAGCGGCGTGGTGTGGGACAATTTAGGAAGGTTGAAGACCAGACGAGCCGCTGCATTCTGGATGAGCTGCAGAGGTCGGATGGCACATGCAGGTAGACCAGCCAGGAGGGAGTTGCAGTAGTCTAGGCGTGAGATGATGAGAGCCTGGACCAGAACCTGCGTCGCTTTCTGGGTCAGCTGGGGACGTATCTTCCTGATGTTGTAAAGCGTGTATCTGCAGCAGCGGGTTGTAGCAACGATGTTTGCAGTGAAGGACAGTTTGTTATCTAGGGTCACGCCCAGATTCCTTGCAGTCTGAGTCGGGGAAACAACAGAGGTGCCGATGTTGATGGTCAGGTCAAGAGTAGGACAATCTTTTCCCGGAAGGAAAAGCAGTTCAGTCTTGTCAAGGTTGAGCTTGAGGTGATGAGCAGACATCCACTGAGAGATGTCAGCTAACAAGCAGAGATGCGTGCGACGACCTGGGTCTCTGAGCGGGGAAAGGACAGAATTAATTGGGTGTCGTCAGCGTAGCAGTGGTATGAAAAACCATGCGGGCTAATGACAGATCCAAGCGAGTTTGTGTACAGGGAGAAGAGGAGGGGACCGAGAACAGAGCCCTGAGGGACCCCTGTAGTTAATTGACAGGGGTCGGACTCCGACCCTCTCCAAGTTACCCTGTAGGTGCGGTCTTTGAGGTATGAGGTGAGGAGGGAAAGTGCAGAGCCTGAAACTCCAAGTTCTTGGAGAGTGTGAAGGAGGATCTGATGGTTCACCGTGTCGAATGCAGCAGACGGGTCCAACAGGATGATGGCAGAGGAGAGGGAGGCTGCTTTAGCCGTGTGCAGTTCCTCAGAGACAGCAAGGAGGGCCGTTTCTGTGGAGTGACCTGCCTTGAAACCAGACTGGTGCGGATCCAGAAGGTTGTTCTGATGGAGATAACAGGAGAGTTGTTTAAAGACAGCGCGTTCAAGTGTTTTAGACAGGAACGGGAGGAGAGAGACAGGCCTGTAGTTTATAACATCAGACGGGTTGAGAGTGGGTTTCTTTAGGAGAGGGTTTACTCTCGCCTCCTTGAGACTGTTTGGAAAGTGACCAGAAGTTAGAGAAGTGTTGATGAAATGGGTGAGAAACGGTAGAATATCAGGATCGATAGTCTGAAGGAGGTTTGAAGGGATAGGGTCCAGAGGACAGGTGGTAGGGCGGGCAGAGGTAATGAGGGTAAGAACCTCACTTGGAGAGAGAGGGGAGAAGGAGGTTAGTGTGTGGGTGAAAGGAGGGTCTGGTGACCCAGCGCTGAGTAAAGGTGAGTCAGAAAAAGAAGAGCGAATATCATCAACCTTTTTTTCAAAGTGGTTAACAAAGTCGCTTGACAGAAGTGAGGAGGGGGGAGGGGCTTTGGGGGGTCCAAGAGGGTGGAGAAGATGGAAAATAGTTTTTTGGGATTGGAATAGGAAGATTGGATCTTATCTTGAAAGAAAGTGCTTTTTGCCTGAGAGATCGAAGAAGAGAAAGAGGAGAGGAGAGCCTGATAGGTTAGGAGGTCGTCATGGTGTTAGGATTTCCACCGTTTCCGCTCTGCTGCCCTAAGGACGGTTCTATTAGCACGCAGTGCGTCATTTAGCCAGGGAGCAGGAGGGGACTGACGAGCCTGCCGAGATGTGAGAGGACAGAGAGAGTCCAGAGAGGATGAGAGAGTAGAGAGGAGAGTTTCCGCAGCAGAGTTTGGAGGCAGGAGTTGGAACGAGTCAGAGGAAGGGAGGGCTGAGAGCACCGATGAGGCAAAGGTAGAGGAAGGTGTGGCTCAGTGGATAGAGTGCTGGACTTCGAATCAGAGGGTAGAAAGTTTGAGTCCCACTGCAGTCATAGTCGTTGTGTCCCTGGGCAAGACACTTCACCCCAAATTGCTCCTGTGGGGATTGTCCACAGTATTGAGTATGTAAGTCGCTTTGGATAAAAGCGTCTGATAAATGACATGTAATGTAATGTAGAGGGGGAGAGGGAACGAAGGTTACGGCGGACAGGTGCAGGATGAGAAGAGATTAGTTTGTTATGTTTGGAAAGGGGTCGAGAGAATGAAATGAAGAAGTGATCGGATGTGTGGAGCGGGTTTACAGAGAGGTTAGAAGTAGTGCAGTTCCTTGAGAATATGAGATCAAGGACATTGCCAGCTTTATGAGTGGGTGGGGACGGAGACAGTGAGAAAGCAAAGGCGGTTAACAGAGATGTTAGTTAGTCTATCTTCCCCGTCTGGAGGTTGAAGTCTCCGAGAAGTACAGCGGGAGGGCCGGTTTCAGGGATGTGTGAGAGGAGATTATCTAATTCCTCCAAGAAGTCCCCCAAGGCGCCTGGTGGACGGTAGAGAACAACAATGGTTAATTGTATAGGATGGGTTACTGTGACGGCATGGAATTCAAAGGTGGAAGGAGCGAAGTTAGGTAGCTTGAAGAGGGAAAAGCTCCATTTGGGAGAGAGCAGGAGACCAGTGCCACCTCCTCTGTCAGTGGGTCTGGGTGTATGGGAGAAGGAATGTGCTGTGGAGAGAGCTGCTGGGGTGGATGTGTTGGATGGAGTAATCCAGGTCTCAGTGAGAGCAAGGAAATCCAGAGTCTGCAGGGAGGCGTAGCCAGAGATGAAGTCGCCTTAGGAACAGCTGACTGGCAGTTCCACAGGCCGCCTGAAACTAGATGTTGGATGTCAGTGGAGCACGTGGGATAGACGAGAGCAGGCCGGTTATATCGATGACGAGATACACGGGGCCAGTGATAATTGCGAGAAGACACATAAACAGGAATGGAGAAAATACACATGATTATAGCATGAGGGGCTAAACAATAAAATAAAATAAAACACCAGCGATACTTAGCTCAATCAAAGTAGGATTTGCCTCCTCTTTGCCTCCCTCGTGACTCCAGCAGGACTCCTTTGTCTTTGTCAGTCTCCGTCTGTCTGACGCTGAAGCTGACGCTCCAGGAAAGTGCTACCTAAAATGGACGCCTGATTGCTGAGTTCTCACAGCTGTGGGGCCACATCCCTTTAATTAGTTAACTCTTAACTTAACAGAGAAGTCTAAAAGCTGAATGTTACTCACACAATTCTAGAAGTCACCAGTTGTTATCCTGTCAAAATCGAGTTGCACACTGGCAGGTCAGTGATCAGGATGAGATTTAGGCTGCGGCCACACAAGGACGAAAACGGCTAAACGCATAGGATTAACGCAAACGCAATCGCAAACAAGCTTCCGTCCACACGCAATAGTTATCCGGATAGTGTCTGCCCACACGAGACCGCTCCGTTTAGCTCCAACCGCTGGAGAAGCTGCAGTACATATGCAGGAGCCTCTACGTGGCGCTGTAACTTCCTCCAGAAAAGCTGCGAAGAAGCATGGTTGTCATGGTTGCCCTTCTGTTTATTCTCCGCGGTGGGGGCCGAGGGAACCGGGCAGCGTTTTTCGCCAGTCAGCGTGTATTAAAGTTTAAATCTTCCGGACAAAATTATAAAAGTGCCGGTCAAAGGTCTTCTTTGTTATTTATTGAGCTTTAAAACAAATGAATAACGACTCTATATAATATAATGATAAAATACACGGAGCCTCTCTTTTTCCTCCCTCTCTTCGGACAGCGCCAGTGTCTGTCTCATGCAGCAGCTGATCCAGTAATGAGTGACCCGGCCGACAGTAAAAATAAACATATTTATAACTAGTTTAGTTTGAGAGGTCATTAAAATAGCTAAGGGTGATGATCTGACTTGAAGTGTGTGTTTTGCTGCAGCGGGAGGGGCTGCAGGTGAGCAGAGCTGCGTGTCTCCGTCCTGTCAGATTAGACTTCACTCGCGTTTATGTCCATATCGAGAGAAAGATAAATAATCTGAATTCAGTGTGCAGTTTACTTTGACGCGGCCAAACACTTCAGCACGGCGGGGGTATGCGGAGGTGAGCAGAAGAGGTGGGGAGAGGCGGGGCTATTGCGCAATCACTATCAGTGATCTGAAAATGTTCGGATAGGGCGCACACACGGGCCGTTTGACCCCCCAGAGAGTTGCGTATGCCGTTCTATCCACCCTGGGACCCGTTGTCGTTTCCTCAGTCGTTTAGTGCCGTATTCGGTCGTCCTCGTGTGGCCGAACGGTCTATATGACACTAAACAGTAACGCAAACGGACGTTTTTGTCCTCGTGTGGCTGCAGCCTTAAATACAGTTTCTGGGGGGGAAGTGGCCGCAGATCAGAGCTGATGGGCCTCAATCGAGACTGGCTCCCTCCTGAGTTGTTATTGTCTTTTCAGTGGCCCAATGGTTTTACAATTACATTAAACACTAAGTTATAAAGTTATGAGTTTAACCCTTAATACAGTTACACCTAGTCAATAAAGCTCTTAGTATTCTACAAATGTTTAAATCAAAGTTAACCCTAGCAGTCAGTTAGTTCAGTTTTAAGGTTTCAGTCAAATGACCTGTCCCAAGTTTCCCAAGACAGATACTGTGGCGCTTTTGAGATTTAAAATCACAATTCCAGTCAGATCAACTACAGAGCATTGATACAGAGCACACACACTGAAACAGAGAAGTCTAAAAACAGAATGTTACTCACACAATTCTAGAATGTCCAGTTGCTTGTCAAAATCGAGTTGCACACTGATTCATTCATGCTTAAAAATAAAATTAGAATAAGGAGAAAGTTAATTAGCACATTATCATGATCATAAAGTGATGTTTTTGTGGGTTGAATAAATTCAGTTGTTTGAAGGAAAGCTAATATTATCAAAGCAAATATTTTAAATTGGAACAACAGCTTGCTGGTTGAGCAACATTAAACCTTAATTCTCATTAATTATAATATTCTGATCATGATTATGTATTAACATCAAAATATATGATTATATATGTTTATGCCGTCATTTTACGTGTATATCTTCGTCTTCAGATCTCTCTAAACTGAGATGCTGATCATGATCTACTTGAATAACAGATACATGTGTTGTTGATCACATGACCCTGTGCTCCTCCAGACGCCAACAACTTCCTGAAGACGGTGCACAGAAACATGACGTCCAAACTGCTGCAGCTCCCCGACAAACACTCTGTGACGGAGCTGCTGAACACCTGGGCGCAGAGCGTCCGGCAGGCCTGCCTGTCTGCCGCCTGAAGCCCCGCCCACTTCTGTCTGAAGCCCTGCCCACCATTGCCTGATGCCCCACCCATCACCTGACCCAACCTGCAGACACCTCCTCCTCTCTGTGTTCACACCAACCATTGCATCATTACCGCTAATGCTTTACTGAGTTACTCCATCATGATGGCTATTTGTAAAGAATCTGACTCAATGCAGGACCAAACCGCTTTTGAAATGGTCTTTCTCACTGGAGTTTGATCGTGGCTATGCTAACACGTTAGCTGCCTAAAATAACCTCTAAATACGGCAGCGATGTTATTGTTTATACATAGAGATATTAGGTGGGCCGAAGTATTTACCCGGTGTTTCGTGGACAAACAGCAATTACATTACTCAGGAATAAAACCCATTTGGTGAATAATCGCTGAGGAGTTCAAGACCCACGTGAATAACCAAAAAATGGAACTTTGTAAAGCGTCAGGGCTACAGTAAAGAGAAAATCAGGGAGTTTACTGACTAGACCATATCTAGGTTTAACCAAATGCTAAAAGAGAAACTGATAAAGTCAGTAAAATGTTGGTATTTTCTTGTGTGGAGGACGTGCAAAGTAAAACATATATATTTTTCTTGCTAAATGTCTACTGTAAGTACAGTGTAAGTTATCCGGTGGCCAATGTTCCTCACCCTGGCATCCCTTAAATATATTCTATGTATAATGTGCGTCTCTAAAATGATATAAACTCCACCGCATTTAACAATGACAATAATCATTCCTTTATTTCTAATTTAACGTCACACACTTCTCCTTCGAATAGGGAGACGCGTCTTTGCATTGACGTTGATCAGGAAAAAAAACCATTTAATTTATAAAGCACTTTTCAAAAACCCAAATAAAGTATACAATAACAAACATTTCATAAAAGCAAACACAAAAACAAGATTCATTGAGTAGTAATTATGAACCAGAAAGCAGTGTAATCTGGTTTGGTGTGGACACAGCGTGAGTCCCCCCCCCAATACACTACAGAACCTGCAGGACTTTTCCTCGTCATACATGTGCAGCTGTCCCATGAACGCCCCGTGACTGATATCTTGTATTCTGATCCCGACATTCTCCTGATACATTCTGGGTAAATTCAGACGTTTGCTCGCCTGCAGAAATGACTTCTTCCACGCTGCATTCAGAAGTCCCATAGACAGAGAGCAGATTTTAGCAGCTTGTATATAACATGAACACAAAAAGGGAAAAAAACAGTAACCGGACCGCCTGAAAGGTCATTTATCCCGATCTATATTCTGCTCCCTGAATGCATCACATTGCTTCTGTTTATTCCGTTTCCTGTTTGAGATGTCATTTCAGTTTTGTACCACAGAAGAGCGCTGTTGTAAAGAAAAAACTCTACTTTGCTTTTCAAATGAAAATATAAACATATTTTTTTGCTATCATGAATAAAAACTTTTCTGTTCAACTTTTTAAATATAGAAACCGTTTCAGTCACTGAAGACAAAATGTGTACTTTTCTGCAACAGCTTCAGTTTCACTGTTGTTGGATTAAAGCAACAATCATTTAACATTTGGTATAAAAACATCAGCTTTATAATTGCTGGATGTAGAGAAGGTAGTTAAAAATAACAAATATTAATCTCAACAAGAATCTCTGAAATCTTAAAATAATTGGTAATAATTATAATTAACAAAATATGCCATTAATGTCACTTAAACAAACCCTATTCTGCTCATTTTCAGGTTCATAATTATGTTGTGCCTCTGTGACATGTCTCCATGCGCTAATGTTCAAAAAGCTTTCTTTTTCTCATACTGCCTGTGCTGCAGCACCTCTTTTCACCCTCTGTCTGAAACCAGAGCCCAGTCTGCTCTGATTGGTTAGCTGGCCGGCTCTGTTGTGATTGGTCAACTGCTTAGAGATGGTCCGCCCCTTAGCCTTGATCATTTATGTGTTGAAGTGATAGCCAATCGAAACGCCAGTGTAACATAGTGATGTCACTATGTTCGGGAAGTAAACAAGAGTCCAATGGAGGTGTAGCAGGAAGGGGAAATATAAATAATCCCTCCCTGATCCGATGGGGAGTGGCTAAACAAGCCACACCTGAGAGCTGGAGGAAGCTAATTAGACAAGTCACAGCTGTGAGCTGTGGAGGAGACACTGAACTCCAGAACATGGAAGAAGTGGAAGTCTGATGCAGCCTAATCACCCAGTTGGATGTTTGGGGAGTGTTTCTGGTCGCACTGAACCCAGGCGCTCCTGCATTCCCGGCCTGCTGGGACTTCAAGGTACGTTTTTCTCTGCATCCTTACAGATTCTCATTCCCCCGCCCCCCTTAAAACCCTACACTCAGACCTGCACCCACACACCACTCTGAACTGGTTGGAGAAACTCCCTCCGGAGGGGGCACAGGGATTTTAGCCTTTGCAGACCATTAACATGCACACATGTTATGCAAACATAACACACTACGGGGAAGGGAAACCCCAGAAAGCAGTATCGGGTCCCTTTAAATGTTGACGTCTCCTCGATAAGAACATAGGGAAATATTTGATGTTCAAATCAACATTTTGACTTTTTTTTCTCTAAAGCCACATCATTTGGTTTTTTTCCTCAAATGTTGGTTATTGTAAAGCCTTTCTATTGAACTCAGAATTACATTATAAAAATGTTTTAAATATAACTTGCCTTAAACTGAAGGAACCTTGTAGATAATGAACATAATAATTATAAAAACTGTATAAAATGAGACATATTTTATTATTTTCAGACTAAATGGTACAAAAGTTGTCAGGTGATTTTCCAACAAAGAAATACAGATATTCATACATCATTAAACGTGTGTGTGTGTGTGTGTGTGTGAGTCAGAAGCTGAGGGAGAAGGCTCTGTACGACAGGTTGGTGAACACGTCGATGTGATTGCTGCTGCCTCCCACTGTCAGCATCTGCACAGAAAATACAAACATTTATTAATCTTTTATTTAATAAATTCAGTATTCTGGATCAGTGTCTTGTCTGCTCTAAACATGCAATATACTTTAGAGAAGGAGCTCCAACAAGCCGTGTAGGACAGAGTGAATACACAGACTAGACAGAGATGCTGTGAGAAACCAATGTGAGTTTGGAACAATGTAAATCTATTCCAGTCGAGCTCAACAACGGACCTATGATCAGTAGAAGTGGCCGTGACGCGGGACCTTTAACACTTCAGGAGCAACGAAGGGCTCACTCCACAAACACCCCATATGTGTCAGGTGATTATAACTACGGTGTCTGACAGGTGCAAACACGACAAAGATAACTGTCGCAAAAACATTTACATTAGGTTTACGAGCTGCACTTTCAGAAATGATGTAAGTATAAAAACACAAATGAAGAATCATCTTCACCATCTTGACACGCCAGGCGAAGCGTTTAGTAAAAGCGCTGCAAATACAAAACGCTGCAAGACGCTGCAGAACGGAAGAGCGACACTAAAGTGACGCACACAGCCGGGACCGGAGCGCATGTTGAGTTGGCCAACAGGGTTCTTACACCTTTTCCAAAGTCAAATTCAATCATTTTCAAGGTGCATTTTCCATCTTTTCAGCATCTTACAGCTGTTGTAAATTACATATTTATATACACATACTCAAATGATTATTTCCTACCTCACATTAAATCAGATGTTCTTTATGCTATAAACAACCACATGTGTGTTTCGTGATAGCCTTCTACACGAGGATGACAAATTAAAGAAAAGAAAACTAAGTTTAATATTTCAAAATGAGTGATCTGTACGTAGACTGGGCCTCCCATATAACCTGTCTGAGCCGATATACAACAATCAGCCAAATAACTTTTCAATACATTATTGATTACTATTTTTGAGGTACTTTTAGGTTGGCAGTAAACATAAGTCAGAGGTAAATGGTGTACTTCTACTCCACTACATGTATTTAATACCTTTAGTTACTTCACAGATCTGGATGAATGATGTGAAATATAATCAAGTGTTAAATCAGACTTTAGTTCCACCTGGAGTAAATCCACCAGCTACCCTGCAGTCTACAAAGTCATTCAGACTAGCTGCACCTTCACCAGCTTTGAGAACACTTTCATGATCAATCATTATAAAACACATCATATATATTATTCTGAAATGGACCAATCTGCACAACGACTACTTTTACTGTCTTTAACTATATTTTGATGAGAATACTTTTCTACTTTTACTTGAGGAACATTTTGAATGCAGGACTTTTACTGTAACAGAGTATTACACTCTGGTACTTCTACTTTTACTCAAGTACAAGATCTGAGTACTTGTACTTTTACTCAAGTACAATATCTGAGTACTTATTCCACCTCTGGTAGCGTATTAGTCTGAATTGTAGCCACAAAATCACGCAGAGCTGCATAAAATAGACTAACAATGGGAACAAGTGGAAAATAATATTTACAAATGTGTCCAATGATTTTAGGTAATGCTGACTACTCAAGACACCTGACTTATACATCTTCAAAGGAAGACTGTGTTCATTCTACAATTACATGGGATTAAAGCAAATGTAGTTTTACTTGTATAATACTTCAATTTTATATAAAAGACAGTTTGTTTTCATCTGTTTTCAAATAAACAAAGTCTTGGCTTTCAGAATATTAAACTTGTTTCGGCAAATTCAGATGATAAATACAACTTTGAAGCTTCGGCATAATTACAAGCAGAGAACGGACTAATGTAAAGTCACAGCAGGCATAACAACAGCCGGTGTTTCTTGTGAGTGTTTCCCCGGTACACAAACACAAAAATACACACACACACTGGCGAGCTTCCCCCAGACCAGTAATACAAACGAAAATGTGTCTTCGGGTCAATGTGACTGATTTCGATAGAGCAAGTCACATTTGGTTTAGGCACGAAACATACTACCAGTAGAAATACATTGCTTTCAAAATCGCTCTGTGTCGAATCAATAGATTATATTTCGTGACTATAACACGAAATGCCGTGAGAGCTTCATCCTCTGAACACCACAGGATGGCGACTGTAACGCACATAACATAGGTACGCTCCTCTGAAATGATTGTCCCCTGCAATTATTATTATCCCTCAATCGAGTTCGCTATTCAGCTCGCTAACGTTAGCTTAAACAAACGTAACATGCAACGTTAGCCTAATCTAAAATGCTCTACTACGGCGTACCTTTCATGTGGCTCGTCAGCGCAGACTCTCGCATCGTTATGTTGCAAACTTTGCAGGAGGCTACTCGTGGGCTTGACCCTCGTCTTAGCCATGGCTTGTATTTGTCTTCTGCTAGCCAACGCTCGTTGAAAGGGCAACCTCCTGGCACACAGTCATCTATCTCTCATCAGAAGGCCCAGGTCACACGTAACACACACACTTGCAGGTCGCGCGCATAGCGTGGGAAGGCCGCGGCGGAGCTGTTTTATGTAGAAGCGAAGCAATTATTTTCTTTTAATCTAAAAAGCGAACTATTCAGTCAGAGAGCAATTTATTGTAAAAGTAAAGCATTTACATTTTCAAGCACTTTATCTCAATTTCAAGCACCATTCCCAACCTTGAAAACACCACGTCAAATTTCAAGCACTTTCAAGGATTTCAAGCACCCGTACGAACCCTGCCAACTGTCGCGGTTCAAGAAAGCCAATAATACGTACATGTTAAGTACGTTTCCAACAACAAAGCTATCACATGATTAGCTGTAACATGGCTAGCTATAGCTAACCTAATATGTTCAAATATCCTGACAAAACACTTACAATTATGGAACAGACTGACTCTGCCAACAGGGAAAGTTAGCCACCTTATCATCCCTGCACATCAAAAAGCGCTCCGGTCCCAGCTGTGTGCGTCTCTTTTTGGGCTCCGTTGTGTTTTAAGCCTCTTGAAGCATTTTGTTTATGCAGTGCTTTTAGTAAACGCTGTGGATGTTTCCTCAAGTTGGTGATGATGTTTCTTCATTTGCGTGTGTTTTGGCACATTTGTGTTTATATATTAGCATGGTTTCTGAAGCTGCACGTTTGCACCTGTGGCTCCCCATATTATACACCAATAAAAACACAATAACTTGCGGTGCATTCACTGTCTCACTGTGAAGTAACCGCAGATGTAACATGTATGTTATTGAACTTGTGGTGCGTTCAGTGTCTCACCCGGTGCTCTGCGCTGTTGGTGTTGAGCTGCAGCGTGTTGAGGCTCTGTGGCGTACAGGGGATCTGAGCCTTGACCTCCCCCCCCAGGAGACAGTGAGCCACAGACGGGCCCTCCCCCACAGCCAGGATCTACAGAGGAGGAAGGTAGGATGTACATGTTTTAATTAATACTCAGTTTAAACATAAAAAGGTGTAATAAAGAATAATAATACACAATTAAAAACCTAGTACTTTATTATTTCATGGAGTCACAGTATCCACAGCATTGTCCTGCTAATATTTCCGAATAAAAGCCTTAAAGGTGGGGTAGGTAAGTTTGAGAAACCCGCTCGAGATACACTTTTTGTTGTATTCCATGGAATGCTCTCAACATCCCGATAGCAATGAATATCTGAAGTGCTTTGACAAAAATCCATAAAAAAAAGTCATCTGTGGAAGCCGTGGCGCTGTAAAAAGCACGACCAATCATCTGAGCCGGCCCGGCTAAAATAACTGGATGGCCTACCTGCCTGTCAGCCTTCCATCTGTGCACAAACTTACCTCGTGCCCTCATTGGTCATGTGCGCGTTCGTGTGTGTTGGAGGAGGGGCTCTGTGAGGAAGTCTGAAGGAACAGGCAGATTTTTTGCGGCTGTGTATTTTCAAATTCTAGCGCACTCGAGCTGGTTTCTCCATTCTTACCAACCCCACCTTTAACAACTGAAGAGATATTGTCCACGGAAAAACACAAAAGGGCTTTTATTTTGAAACCGAAAAGTTGAGTTAAAATGTAAATGTTTACTTTTCTCATGTCTGACGTATGCTACAGAGATTAAGACATTTAGACTTTAGTATTTGTTTTCATGTTTCTTTTCTTTGAGACTTTTCAATTGGATTTGGTTCATCTCCACATGAAACTTGTATAATGATGAAACGTCTCACCCATTTTATCAACACTTCTCTAACTTCTGGTCACTTTCCAAACATTCTCAAGGAGGCGAAAGTAAACCCTCTCCTAAAGAAACCCACTCTCAACCCGTCTGATGTTATAAACTACAGGCCTGTCTCTCTCCTCCCGTTCCTGTCTAAAACACTTGAACACGCTGTCTTTAAACAACTCTCCTGTTATCTCCATCAGAACAACCTTCTGGATCCGCACCAGTCTGGTTTCAAGGCAGGTCACTCCACAGAAACGGCTCTCCTTGCTGTCACTGAGGAACTGCACACTGCTAAAGCAGCCTCCCTCTCCTCTGTCATCATCCTGTTGGACCTGTCTGCTGCATTCGACACGGTGAACCATCAGATCCTCCTTCGCACTCTCCAAGAACTTGGAGTTTCAGGCTCTGCACTTTCCCTCCTCACCTCATACCTCAAAGACCGCACCTACAGGGTCACCTGGAGAGGGTCGGAGTCCGACCCTTGTCAATTAACTACAGGGGTCCCTCAGGGCTCTGTTCTTGGTCCTCTCCTCTTCTCTCTGTACACAAACTCGCTCGGATCTGTCATTAGCCCGCATGGTTTTTCATACCACTGCTACGCTGACGACACCCAATTAATTCTGTCCTTTCCCCGCTCAGAGACCCAGGTCGTCGCACGCATCTCTGCTCGTCTAGCTGACATCTCTCAGTGGATGTCTGCTCATCACCTCGAGCTCAACCTTGACAAGACTGAACTGCTTTTCCTTCCGGGAAAAGATTGTCCCACTCTTGACCTGACAATCAACATCGGCACCTCTGTTGTTTCCCCGACTCAGACTGCAAGGAGTCTGGGTGTGACCCTAGATAACAACCTGTCCTTCACTGCAAACATCGCTGCTACAACCCGTTGCTGCAGATACACGCTTTACAACATCAGGAGGATACGTCCCCAGCTGACCCAGAATGCCACGCAGGTTCTGGTCCAGGCTCTCGTCACCTCACGCCTAGACTACTGCAACTCCCTCCTGGCTGGTCTACCTGCATGTGCCATCCGACCTCTGCAGCTCATCCAGAATGCAGCGGCTCGTCTGGTCTTCAACCTTCCTAAATTGTCCCACACCACGCCGCTCCTCCGCTCCCTCCACTGGCTTCCGGTAACTGCTAGAATTCACTTCAAGACAATGGTACTTGCGTACCATGCTGCGAATGGATCTGGCCCTTCCTACATCCAGGACATGGTTAAACCGTACACCCCAGCGCGTGCTCTACGCTCTGCATCAGCCAAAAGACTCGCTGCACCCTCGCTGCGAGGGGGACCCAAGTTCCCATCAGCAAAAACACGTGGGTTTGCTATCCTGGCTCCAAAATGGTGGAATGAGCTCCCCACTGACATCAGGAGAGCAGAAAGCTTACACACCTTCCGGCGCAGACTGAAAACTCATCTCTTTCGACTCCACTTCGAGCGATAGAATTACTAACAAAGCACTTATATACTAATAAAGGACTGGCTTATCTAAAGCCAGTTGAGCAGCACTTGAAATGATTGGCTCTATGAAACCTGATGTACTTATATGATTCTGTTTTCTTCAAGGTTGTGTCTTCCTGGTCGAATGTACTTATTGTAAGTCGCTTTGGATAAAAGCGTCAGCTAAATGCAATGCAATGTAATAACCAGAAGTTCAAAGCTAACGTTATGCTATAAACAAATTACATTTTGGTCACGTCTTCACATCAACACCGCTAAGCTAAAGGTGGCTAATGTTCGATGCGATGACGTTTAGTAGTCTCCTTAGACAGTTGTTGGCAACAGCTGTTTTAAAGACACTGCACATAGTCACCAGTGGGGGATCTACTGACGTGTTTAGGGGACATCAAGCATCAGAAAAACATGTGTCACGGTGTGTGTGTGTGCAACGCGGGGTCTCACCATGTCCTGGTAGAAGGACGTCTGTCTCTGGCAGCCCGTCAGAGGGAAGATGGAGGTCGGGGACAGAGAGCGGAGATGCCACAGAGACAGAGACGGACCTCCACCACACAGCTGCAGGACACAACCACACCATTAGTAGTGATCATTGGGGATAATCATAAGGAGAATAAAACTATGATTAATTTAATACTTTTTAGTTCCTTACCATCCAGTCTGAGTCGGTGGTCAGACAGCTGATCCATTTACCGTACTGAGGTCGAGCACAACTCTGAAACACACCAGAGTCTGTTCACTTTTCCACCGTTTTAAAGACTTTTACAAATGCAGAGCTGATGGGTGGATGACTTTGAGATGCAGCTACATATAAAGAACAGAGATGGGAGGAGGAGGTGGCAAGGAAGGCGAGCAAGAGGAGCACAAAATAAAAGGGAGGAAGAAAGGAAAAATATGAAGAAGAGAGGTGAAAGAATAAAGGAGATGGAGTAAGAGTTCAAATCAATGTAAGGTGAAACACATTTTTTCAAAAGTGAAATTCGTTTTTTTAAGAGATACTTGCTATATACAGCGGAGGAGACAAGTATTTGATCCCTTCTTTGCCCAAAGAAATTAACAATCTATAATTGTAATGGTAGGTTTATTTGAACAGTGAGAGTAAGAATATCAAAAAGAAAATCCAGAAATCTACATTATATAAAAGATAGAAATTGATTTGCATTTAACTGTGGGAAATAAGTATTCGATCCCCTTGCAACCAACAAGGACTCTGGCTTTTCCACAGTCCTTTAAAAAAGTACTCCTTATATCAACTTGTTGCCTGGCTAAAAGACACCTGTCCACAGAATCAGATTCCAACCTCTCCACCATGGGCAAGACCAAAGAGCGGTCTAAGGACCTCAGACTGTAGACCTGCACCAGGCTGGGATTGGCTACAAGGCCATCAGAAAGCAGCTCGTGAGAAGGAGACAACTGTTGGTGCCGTTATTCAGAAGAAGAAGAAAGACAAAATGAGCATCAGTCGCCCTCGGTCTGGGGCTCCACACAGGATCTGGCCCTGTGGGGTCTTGGTGATGATGAGGAAGGTGAGGGATCAGCCAAGAACTACACAGAGGAACTTGTTCATGATCTCAAGGCAGCTGGGAGCACAGTCACCAAGAAAACTATTGGTAACACACGACACCATCATGGATCAGATCCAGCAGCGCCTGAAGGCCCCCTGCTCAAGAAGGACATGAGAGGCCGTCTGAAGTTTGACAAGGAGCATCTGAATGATTCAGAGAAGGCTTGGGAGAAGGTGACGTGGTCAGAGGAGACCAACATGTTGATCTTTGACATCAACTCGACACGCCGTGTTTGGAGGAAGAGAGAGAGACCAACTACAAGAAGCGTCTGACCTCTGCTGTCCAACAAGGGTTTCTCAAGGGATCAAATATTTATTTCCCAGTTAATATAATGTCAATTTCTGGATTTTCTCATTAGGCAAACTTACAAAATCTGCAAGGGATCAAATATTTATTTCCTCCACTGTATATATATACTGATATATATTATATATACACAGATCTGAAAAAAATTGAGACCACAACAAATATTTCTTAAATCTCAATCTCTACATGTATGGCAGCCATTCCATTCCAGTGTCTGTTGAATTCCAACACTCAGAAATGTTGTGAGTAGTTTATAGAATACAAATAAATAAATCATTTTACTCAAACACATACCTATAAATAGTGAATCCAGAGAAACAGATAATGTTGCAGTGGTCTATTTATCTTTCCAGAGCTGTATATATATTATATATAATATATATCAGTATCAGGCGTTAAAGCTGTGGGCTGTTCCCTCACCTCGTACTTGTAGATCTCGACGCAATGCACAGACTGACCCGTCCTACTGTCTGGAACACAAATCGGAGAAATTAACAATACGTTTACAGTCTGCTGCTAGATGAGACATTACTTATCACTGACAACAATAATAATAATAATAAGGGGAAGAAGAAGAAAAGGTGACTCACCCCACATCCTCACAGCTCCGTCCTCCCCCCCAGACAGGATCTCTGCCTCCCTCTCTCTCACACTCAAACAGTGCACGTAGTCTGAGTGTCCCTGCAGCACTGCCTGCACGCACACACATTTTTTTGGGAAAATAAAGTTATTTGATTTAGTATTTGGAATAAAGTATATTTGTTGTTTCTTGAATAAAGGTATAGTAATAGCTGTTTAAAACATTTGATATATATTTTGCATCATTTTACAATTTTCTTTAGTTCAGTTACAGTTTAATGCCCTTACGTTTTATGTATTAGGGTTACGTTTTAAAATTGTATGTATTAAGTTTAATTTTTTATTAATTTACAAAAAATATATACACGTGTAGTTGGTTTACATTTTTATATAATTTGTTTGAAGTTTTTATAGTTGTATTAAAGCAGACAGGAAGTTATAGATAGCTATAGGTGAGGCTGACTGCAGGCTGACTGGAGGCTGACTGCAGGCTGACTGGATGCTAACAGGAGGCTGACTGCAGGCTGACAGGAGGCTGACTGCAGGCTGACTGGATGCTAACAGGATGCTGACTGCAGGCTGACTGCAGGCTGACAAGAGGCTGACTGCAGGCTGACAAGAGGCTGACTGCAGGCTAGTGTTAATTTCGTCAGCTATTTTTTTATTTAGTTTTAGTCTTAGTCCTGTGTTAAATTTCCTTTTTAGTTTTAGTCATATTTAGTCACTTTCATCCTGTTTTTATTTAGTCAAGATTTAGTCGACTAAAAGTCTGAGCATTTTAGTCTTATTTTAGTCAAAGAAAACTAATTATTTTAGTCTACTTTTTGTCAATGAAAACTGTTGAGTCTTTTTTAGTCTTCAGATTATATAGAACATTTCAGTGAAACTAGTCTAGCCAAAACCAATAATTTGTCATTTTAGTATATAAATAAATAAGATTATATCTTGTCCTTATTTGATGAAAAACACAGGTTGAATGATTAAGCAGCTTTGCAGAGAGTATCTGCTCAGGTTTGTGGTGTTTTACCAGCTGTGTTTTGGCCACATTGCTTCCCTTCTGATGAAACAATGCATTCGCTTTTTTTCTCCGCCTCATTGTAGCGAAAATGGGCCCAAATATCACATCGTTTCTTTCTCCCAAGCAGTGGTGGCTTTGGACTTTTTCGTTGTCACTCATTTTGACGGACAGGATCGTAACATTTCCGTCATAATCCATTATTATCCGTCGAGTGCACAATGTATCACTCACTCGCGCTGACGGGGGGTATTCGGTTAACGCGACCACTGCTCCCAAGCCCTGTTGTTGCCATTTTATTTTCTGTTAAATAAGGTTAGTTAGACCATGAGTTAGACCATGAGTTAGACCCATAGACTGTATATATAAAGGTTAGACCCGAGTCTTCCTGACAGTTCATATTGTGCCGCTGCCCGGTGTAATTCAAATGTACCGCCGCGCGCAGCACAGAAACAGCTACCGCAGCACCGGAATGGAACTGCTGGGAGAAAAACTGACTATCAGAGATTTAACGTTATCTTTGATAATATTTCGTCTCCTCATTTTTCGTCAACGAAAGTAAAGAGAGATTTTGTCATAGTTTTTATTTAGTAAACTACATTTTCGTCTCGTCACTTTTCGTCAACGATATTGCATGATGATTTCGTTACAGTTATTGTTTACTGCTGTCTCGTCATCGTCTCGTTTTCGTCATGGAAAAAAAGGTCGTTGGCGAACATATTTCGTCAGTTTTAGTCAACGAAATTAACAGGCTGACAGGAGGCTGACTGCAGGCTGACTGGAGGCTGACATGAAGCTGACAGGAGGTTGACTGGAAGCTGCATGTGAAGCTGACTCACCTTGAAGATGCCGTGCTCCAGGTCCAGTATGTGGATGTTGTTGTCTCCTCCTCCCACCACCAGACTGTTATCCTGAAACACAGAACCATCGGCCTCATACAGGGGAAGCATACTTTCACTACAGTACTATACGCAAATACAAGTCTGCAGCACAAATATTTAGAGGGAATGTTAAAAAAAATAATGCAGAATTATCAACAATTCTGACTTCATATTCTCTAGAAAAAAATAATCACATTTTGCTTCTCATACCACCGCTTAGTATTAATAAAAAAATATGAGTTCATGTTGGCATAAATGTATGGTATTGATGAGGGATTTTTGGGCGATTCTATTACATACAGTACACTCACCGGCCACTTTATTAGGTACACCTTGCTAGTACAGAGTTGGATGCCTCAATGCATTGAATTGCTGCCATGTGATTGGCTGATTAGATATTTGCGTTAACGAGCAGTTGAACGGGTGTACCTAATAATAAACTGGCCAGTGAGTGTATATAATATTTTACGCATTTTTGAGTCATTATACATATAAAATATAAATATTTCTCCATCCATCCATCCATCTTCTCCCGCTTATCCGTGGTCGGGTCGCGGGGGTAGCAGTTCCAGCAGAGAGCCCCAAACTTTCTTTTCCCTGGCACATCAACCAGCTCTGACTGGGGGATCCCAAGGCGCTCCCAGGCCAGCGAAGAGATATCATCCCTCCACCTGGTCCTTGGTCTACCCCTTGGTCTCTTCCCAGCTGGACGTGCCTGGAACACCTCCCTAGGGAGGCGCCCAGGTGGCATCCTAACTAGGTGCCCGAACCACCTCAACTGGCTCCTTTCGACGCGAAGGAGGTTCAACTCCGAGTCCCTCCCTGATGACAGAACCTCTCACCTTATCTCTAAGGGAGACACCAGCCACCCTGCGGAGAAAACCCATCTCGGCCGCTTGTATCCGCGATCTCGTTCTTTCGGTCATGACCCATCCTTCATGACCATAGGTGAGGGTAGGAACGAAAATGGCCCGGTAGACAGAGAGCTTTGCCTTCTGGCTCAGCTCCCTTTTCGTCACAACGGTGCGGTAAAGCGACTGCAGTACCGCTCCCGCTGCTCCGATTCTCCGGCCCATCTCACGCTCCATTGTTCCCTCACTCGAGAACAAGACCCCGAGATACTTGAACTCCTTCACTTGGGTACAAGTGAAGGATATTACAAAGTACAAATATTTCTTAATAACTATATTAGGTGTGTGTTCTCACCCGGGTGTTTAGGACCATGGCGTTGATCTCCGGTATCTCTAGACTGGATCTTAGGAATAAAAACTTCAGTCAGCTCTTTGCTCACTTATTACAGCAACATATAATAATAAATATTATAATAAAATATGAGGTAATTCAAACAGAAAGAAAGCGTCTCTCACTTAAAGTTCGGTCTCTTTGTCCACAGAGGTTTCACATTCTGAAGAGACAAAATTAGAAAAACTTTAAGTGAAGTTTACTAACTGAGTATAAGCAGCAAATTCAGATTTCACAACACATCATAATATAATAAAATATAAAACAATAAATACAGTGTGTACATACAAATATATGTATATATTAAACAATAATACAATGATTATAATATCAATACAGTGTATACATATTAAAATAATAATAATACTTTTTAATAAATACAAACATTTGTTGGTCATCTTGTTATTATAAATCATTCTGATACACTTCCTTTACAAATAACTCTTTGTTCTTTGTACACTAAGATTGTACTTTATACAATAACTGGGCACCAAATCACTGTGAGGATGTATTTTAATAATACCAATAATAATGTAAATAGGGTCTGACCTTCTTGGTGAGGTCGCTCCAGCTCCAGCAGCTGATCTCTCCGTTTCCTGCGCTCAGGAGGTGACAGTCGGTGGAGAGGAGCGAGAACACAGGTCCTTCATGAGCTATAACACACACACACACACACACACACACCACACACACCACACACACACACACACACACACACACACACACACACACACACACACACACACCACACAACCACACACACACACACACACACACACACACACACACACACACACACACACACACACACACACACACACACACACACACACACACACACACACACACAGTGAGAAAAGGCAGGAGTAAAGCAATGGTGACTCTTTCTCACTTTCAGAAAGTTGCCCTTAGAAGACCAAAAACTGCCATAAAATATACATATTAATATTACTCTCCACTTACTTCCGGGTTAGCTCTTATAACCAACTTTAGGCCTGATCATAAATACTTTATATCCTTTTTGAGACTTTGAAAAGGTAGTTAATTTACAAAGTGCCACTAATGTTTGTTTTTATGAAAGTAACATGTCCAACAAAAGAGCAAATCAAATAAAATATGAATATAAACATAGGCACTTAAAGTGAAAACATAAACAGGTTTATTAGAATATATACAGGGGTGTATTATTACACCTCTGCATAAAACTATCGTTTTTAGGACATATGTATTAACACTACTAACTTGGTTTTTTTCATTACTTACTAACAAACTAAAAATAACACAAAATACAATACTCAACATTAAAAGTTATTAGTCCCTAACTAGTGTGACAAATCAAAGTATACTGAGGTCTTAAAAAAAAAATGTGTTTACAATTCTCATTAATTGTATACAATGGTAATGACAGTAAGATAACTGAACTTTTGAGCCCCATCAAATGAAACAAATAGTTAGGGTTAGGGGATATGCGTTATATCTCACCTGTGAAGGTCAGAACAGGTTTCTGACTCAGGGCTGTGGCATCTGGACTCAGAGCTGCAGACAGGCTGCAACCCAAACATAACCAATATATTAATATGATTATTAATATACATTTGGTTTAAAAGAGGCACTATTTTGCTTATTTTCAAGTTCATATCAGTATGAAGTGTCTCTACTGGGACATGTCTCCATGCTTTAATACTCAAAAAGCTCTTAATATTTCTCATAGGGCCTGTGCTGCAGCACCTCTTTTCACCCTCTGTCTGAAACCAGAGCCTGCTCTGATTGGTTAGCTGGCCAGCTCTGTAGTGATTGGTCAACCGCTTAGAGATGTCCCACTTCTTAGCCTATTACGTACAATGTTATGGAGCGCTAGCCAAAGTAAGCGTGAGTCTTACACAGTGATGTCACTATGTTACGGAAGTAAGAAAAGGAGTCCAATGGAAGCGTTGGGGGCAGGGGGGGGGGGGGGGGGTGTGGGGGAGACCCCCTCCGGAGGGAACACAGGGATTCGGAACACAAACTACAAGAAAGGGAAAACCTGAAAAAAGCATAATAGGGCCTCTTTAATGAGATGATCATAGTTTTGTGTGTCGGACCTGAACACGGCGATCTCGCCATAGTTGTTCCCGGCTGCCAGAAATCGTCCACAGGGAGAAAAACTCTGCGAGAACACGGACATGTGGAGGAGCTGCAACAACAAACGCACATTAAATATTCATCGTTATTAAACTTATGAAATCCTATCAGCAGCTCTGTGTTTTCTCTGCTCATTATTTCCAACATAAATCTGTCTGTTGACTTCGATCAGCCATCTATCATTTGTTGGAGGTATTACAAGCTGAAACAGCAGGATGGCAGGAAGAGTGGTCTCAGATGTACAATTGCAGTACAAGCCCACTTAGACAAAATATGAAACAATCTAAATTAATAAAAAGATAATTAAAGAAAGATAAAAGAAAAGAAAATCAAGTGTCACAAAAGTATTATTATTAGTAATATACATGTATTACTGGGCATCACACCTATCAAACGTAAAGGGTTTTTAGAAGAAGTAATATATATATATATTATTATCCAATTAATAATATTGAATGATTAAGTAATTCCAGGACAAGTGAAGACCAATACTGTGTCACATATTCAGACAAAAGACAATATACAAGTAAAGACACATTACAAAATACAGTTCAAACTCTGGTTAACATTTATACAAAACGGGTTACCAAATGGGACTTGATGTAAGGACCTTAATAAATGCTTTATAACATGTGCTTGGTTCCATTTTAAAAAGATATATAACTTTTTAACGAATTCAATCAATAGATTCAATACCCACATTTAATAGGAGTCCCTTTACCACTAATAGAACATATTTTAACCAGTAATCCTATGCGAGCATTTTTACAAGCTAACAAGAAAACCCAACTTTAGCAGAAAACAATGGCATGTTTATTAGCTAACAAAACGTATTCTAAACACCAACGATAGTTTCGTTAAGATGAAGTTGATGTAAACGTGTTAACTTATGTAAGCTGTTTAACTAATAAGCACAACACACATTTTAGCGGAATTCTAAGTGGTGTTTGCCGCAAAGCCTTAACTTGTAAGACCAAGGCCACAGGTACAGCTAAGGGGATTAATTAAACTTTAAATCAGTGTGTATTAACGTATTCTAACTAATCACCATAAGATATTATCGTTATTTGCCACATTTCCAACAAACAACAAGCGCGAGAAAGCTAAGCGCATATTTCAGTATAAATGTGAGTGAGATTTTTAAATTAAATTGAATTTCCTCCACAGTTTTAAGAACATATTAATGATAGTTTACCTCTACGGGACCCATTCTGTTCACACGGACACTTCGTGCCTTTATAACGGCTGCAAAAGGAGCAAAAAGTCGGTAATTTAAGTTTTTTTTTTTACAAAAACGATGCGAGGAGGGAACAAGATGAATGCAGTCGAGGGAATATGACGTATGCACTAACGCAAAGGATTCTGGCACATGTAGTACACATTCTAGCAGCGAGGTGTTTTTTTTATGTACAACGACAGGATAAATGTAATTCATAAATGTAGGAAAAGAAAACAATTATACTCAAAATGGATTCGATAAAAAAAACACCGTATGAAATCACTTTGTCTCAAAACATGTTTTAGTATGTATTTGATCATTTTAAATTATATTTTAGAGCAGGTTCAATTATAATTATGAATTTGTATATAAAGAAATGGCAATAAAGGAAAAAAGGAACTAGGAACTAGAATGAAAAAAAACAAAATTCTATATAAATTAAGATAATTAAATCATGTACATTTTATTAATAATACACTTTATATTGTTACAAATATTATTTGTATTGCAAATCATCATATCTAAGGGAGGTATAGAGTAAATATAAAACGTTATGAAGGTAGAACTATGTAAATATGTATGCTCATTTTTAGATTTGTTATACAAAATAATTACTATTTTAAACATATCAAATACAATTACACATGAATCATTGTTTTGACAATCAAAATGTACCCCATATACACAAGGAAGAACAAAGCTCCAGAGGATTTTTCTAATTAATGTATTTGTTGATTATTAAAACGACCTCAGAATGTCATTTGCCCATGATGTTAATGAAGAAGTAGGCCTAGATGAAGGGGATGAAGATCTAGCGGTAGCCTGGCGCGGCTCGACTCGGTTATCCCGGCAGCGGTGAAGCAGAGCAGCACCGAGACTCAGTGATTGTCTGTAATACAATGACCCGAATGAGCTCGGGGGGTCATTATTAAAATACAACCCAGAAACTGATTGTGAAAACACACATACTGGTTTTTTTTGTGCGCATGATGATGCGCAGCGGTGTGCGCAGCCAGCAGCGGCAGGAAGTGTTGTC